>NC_141255.1:8608165-8900665 GCF_054856555.1 Leptonotus elevatus
CCAGAGAACAACACGATACCATGTTGTTGTATGGTTGCGTACTCTGACTTCACGAACATCTACAAAAAGTCATTTCCAATTAACTTTCATCATCAAGTAGTGCGTGTGACTCCTTCACAGATGCTTTCAGTGCATCTTCCTGTCTTGCTTTCCACCCCCATCTGCCAAACAGGAAGTTTAAATGCCACTTATGAATATTTAACATGAGGGGTGATCTGTTACAGATGACCAATTTGTCACTTTGTGTGCGCGTGTGTATTGATTTATTATTGATGAGAATATTAAACCTAATAATTACATTTACATAATTGATGTGACCTGATCATGCAGCACATTGGCCTCAGCAGGCACACACACACTGCAGTCCAAGCCTTTAATGGGTCCAAAACAGAATTTAAATTTGGGGGCCCACTCCCACCATAACGCTCAAGCGACAGTTTTAAACTTGAAAAACTCTTAAGTTGGGGCACTTGTGAGTCAAAGTACAACTGTACAACACTTGTTTTTTGTTTTTTTAAATGCTCACATTTTTCAGCCCCCCTCGTGGTCAGGTGGCCACAAAAGCCGCTGAGTTTTCTTATGCCTCGGGCGGGCTGGCTCTGTACCCATCGTAGACACACACATTTCCGTTCCTCTCCTGCAGATGTCGTGGCGCTCATCCTTTCATTGCTCCAAGTTCCGCCACGTCTTTGGGAAAGCGTGCGGCAGGGAGCACAGCTACGATGGAATTCCCATCACACGTGGTGTCCATGACAACCAGTACTGCTCCGTCAATCCTTGTTTCATCGCCATGGTGACCGAGTGCGCCGGGGGCGGGTCCTTCCTGGTGCTGCCCATCCATCATGTAGTCACACCGTCATAATCATCAGTATTCTGACAAAAGGAGATGTTTGACTTTTCAATCTTTTAGACAGGTAGAGTCGACCCTCAGCATCCAAGGGTGTGCGGTCACAGGGCTCAGGTTCTTGATGTCAAGTGGAACCCATTTGATGACAGCTGCATTGCCTCGTGTTCGGAGGACTGCACGGTGATTGTAGATTCCTGTCTTCTGCTCTCGTTCTACTGGCGCACACGGCTAAACGTGTCACCACACAGGTAAAAATCTGGGACATTCCGCTCTGTGGCATCCAACGGAACCTAACCCAGGCCAGGAAGACTCTGATTGGTCATTCTAGGAGGGTCGGGCTTATCGAGTGGCACCCGACTGCCGAGAGCCTTCTTCTAAGCTCGGCGTACGACTACAAGGTTAGAGGCCCAAATAAAGGCAATAATGGTCTTAGAAATAGATCCAGAACAGATCTTTTTCTCGGCTCTAGGTCCTCCTCTGGGACGTGTCCCAAGATGGGGCGGTGCTCAGATGTCCGGTGCGTGTAATCATGGCGCCCGTCCACCACCGCTTCCCATCAGAGATGTTGCTGCTGTCCGTCAGCTTCAACCAAGAAGGAAACCGGCTGGCAGTTGCGTCCAAGGACAGACGCGTTCGAGTGCTGGATCCTCGCACAGGAAGGACTCTCCAGGTGTGTTTTTGTGTTGTGAGGCTTGTGACAAGAACGCATGACCTTGTGTGCTATTACTGTAGGTGTCCTGCAACAAGTCTCACAGAGCAAGCAAAGTCATGTACATCGGAGGCTTAAAGATGCTGCTGAGCACCGGTTGCTCGCCCTGGAACCACAGACAGATCGTCCTCTGGGACCCGGTAAATTTTGTTCCGTTTCAGAAACTAGCAAGTAATGCAAAAAGTATGGAAACATTTAAGAGTCGGACAAATAGATTCTAAAGTTGAAAGAATGTTAAATCATAATCACCTGTACTGGGGGTTAGGTTCATCCAGTTTCACCCAAAAGCCAAATATACCTGACTCTTTATTAGTTTATGATCGTACAAAAAGACAGGAAGGAAGCAACAGCATCATCTTGTGTTGTATTGGGAGCAGGATGACTTGTCGGAGCCTCTATACGAAGAAGATTTAGACGGTTCTGCAGGCGTCCTCTTCCCTTTCTTTGATCCAGACACCGACATGCTTTACCTAGCTGGGAAGGTTAGTACGTCCAATCAATATGTGACACACAAAGCTGCCATAGCTTTACATCAACATTGAAGTCCAATACTTGAATTTCAGCTGAGGTGTGTGTGCTGCAGGGTGACGGGAACATCAGGTACTACGAGCTGAGTACGGAGAAACCTTACATCAGTTTTCTGACCGAGTTCAGGTCCCCGCTTCCTCACAAAGGACTTGGTGAGATGCAGACCAACATGAGGTCAAGACAAATTCAAAGTCCATACAATTCAAGACAAATGTTCAAATCAATTGGCTACTTTTTTGCTGTAGAACAAAATCAAAATCATCAGTGGCAGAGTTCAAACATCAGAAACTAGCTCAACATGAGAATGGCAGCTACCTTTAGAGTTCAAGCATATGGCTGTTTTGAAAAGGCCAAATGATTTGCTCTATGCTAACATGGTCTTTGTCGCACTGCAGCAGTGATGCCAAAGCGTGGCCTGGATGTCAACGTCTGCGAGATTTTCCGATTCTATCGCCTCATCGCCGTCAAAGGCCTGGTGGAACCGTTGTCAATGATTGTGCCACGCAAGAAGGTTGGTTTTCTTTGTGAGCTTGGTTAACAATGTGGAACGGTTCAATGTTTTGTCCTATCAGTCAACGACATTCCACGAGGATCTCTACCCAATGACTGCGGGAAACCGGGCCGCCATGACAGCTCAAGAGTGGCTAGCAGGAATCAACAGAGGTCAGTGAACCGTCTGAACAATGACAGCTGATGATGGTCTTCCACAATGACTCAGCAGAAACTCTTCCACTGGCTCCAGCAGGCCCAGTCTTGATATCGCTACATCCTGGCACTAGAGTAGTCAACCCTTACACAGAAAGCCTTGCTAAGAAAAGCTGGTGCCCCAAGGGCCCTGACACAGAAGTGCTACCACACTGGACCCCTGGCCTCATTGAAAAGGTACCAACAAGGGGGGGGGGTGTTTAGTGAGAATATCATTAATTAGGGTTTGCCGGTGCTCTTCTTGCAGCACCCCTCCATCGATTGACCGTAATCTGCGCATGTCGCCGACCGTGGCGCACTCCCTTCAGTTCTGTCGGCCAAATGCGATTCCACCTATTTCATTGGAGAATCGCCCCCATCGACAAAAACGATTCAGTGCATGTTGTTTGCTGCCCCCACCCTTGACGAATATTTTCCAGGGTCAAATTGTGTTCCCAAGCCATCCCTGAACACCAGGTTGAGCAAGATTTCTGGGGGCAAGGCAACCTTCAGTCTCGAAAGACTAAGGAGTGGCACTCTAGGTGTTTGTTCTCGTACAACGTCGGTCATGACTGGCTAATCCGATGCGGGAGTATCAGTCCCTGTTGCAGAGCAACTGTCCCCTTGAACTTGGAGCGGCCTTTCTCCAAGTTGACCATTCGAGGGTTGTTGTCTCCCAGTTGTCCTGGTAGATGTTCAAAAGTCTCTCTTGCACACATCTTTGTATCAAAGCTGTAGTCTGCCTATTGGACATTTTCCCGTAACAACTTTGCCATAAGTGTGTCTGATGTATTTGCTAAGGAGAAGAAAAGCAACAGATGATCAAAGGAACATTTCAAATGAAGGCGTAAGAGTGCTACTACATAAGCTTGAAGGTTGACGTGAGGAGGTCAATGTGCAGAGTGATTGGGCGCAGGCTGTGGCTGATAGCAGCTCTTGAATGAATATGCATTCTGTTAACCACTTGTGGGAGTAAAGCGACTGGAAGAGCAAAAGCATCTGTGTCACCCTTTATCTATATACAGTGCAAGGGCATTACAATACCATAACATTATTAAAGATATTTTGAGCAAATGTGTTTTCAGACGTGTCGGCGATCAAACAGGTAGCACTTTTCGCATTAATCAGTACCTAAGAAGTAGCTCAGCTTCAAGAAATTTAGTGACGCCTGTTCTAGCGTAATAAGCAATGCAGTACATCCCATGTTGACATTGCGGATGAATAAACAATTCGCTGAGTAATGACGGCAAACAAAACTGAATGCATCTTTTGTTTTTGGTGCACTAGAACTTCTTGGAGGAGCAGCTGGCCTACCAGGATGCCAAATACCACATAGAGGAGCACAAGCTTTCAGGGACACAGCCAGACGAGGAGTCGCAGCTGTGGATGTATGATGTCACGCCCCACTGCTGTGAGCCCACGGAGAGGCCGCCACCCACCAATGAGTATAAGGTAAAAACAAGGTTTTTGACAGCATAGAAAATTTGAAGGTAGCTACTATGAGCTCTAAAAAGGTTGCACATCATGAAAATTTGTTTTAATATTTTCAAAATATTGTTTCTTCCAATAAAATTTGATTTCTTAGAAAATTACAATTTCCTGTAACATTAGTAGCTCAATTCCAATTACCCGATAGTGGGTGATCAATCACTTGAGAATCTGATCTTGACCTTATTTTCTCAGCTCCGTGAGGCGTTCTACAAACAGCAAGAGGAGATCCGAGGTCTCAGAGAAATACTCGACCAGAAAGACGTCAGTATATGCAGTTGCCAGCGTCCATCTTGCTGGCAGCGTAAAAACAATTGCTCGGCTTCCCTCCCCGCTAACCCGAGTCTTCTTGCTGCCGACTGACAGGTGAGAATCTCCGAGCTGGAACAGGAAGTCAGATGCAGCAACAACCACCAGAGCGCAACACGGTGACAGCTGACATGCTCACGTTTTCAGCACAGAACCACAATAAAAGGATCAAACCACTTTATTTGTGCACTTCTTGAATTAAATTATTTTGGGGGCTGATGGAGGTCCAGGAAATCAATCCAGATATGAGACAGAAAAAAATGTTAAGATTTTATTTACAAACTCCATTTTTGTAGTTTTTTTTTGTAGTCTTTCCTTTAACTTACAGAAAGTAAACAAAAACAAACAAACAAACAAACAAAAAAAACGAGTCAGTGTAAACGTAAAGGCAAAAAGAGTAGGGTGAGGACGGGGCTAAAAAGTTCCCCACTCGGACAATCAACATATTTCTGGGGGGTGGGGTGGGGGTGTTGGCAGCAAGAAAAAAAAAGGGGGGGAAAAAAGACTATGAAAGAGGAAACATTTTGCCCTGAGCACTCTGAGGGGTTGACGACATCATCAGTTGGTTCATTGGGGGACATTTGGGTGCAAGTACCTCCTCTGGCATTGCATATTTACCTTGACTAAATATAAAAGTGACTGTTCTAAATATCGATGACGAAAACACTCATTGACCTTCTTGAGATGTGTTCAACAAAAACGCTTAACGGCCTTCTTGTGATGCGTTTACCTTGATGCCGGCAGAGTAGGAGCTTTAAATCCTGAGAAACTTTGGGATGACATCAATGACATCATCGACAGAAAACTGAATAACATCAATCTGTCCATTTTCCGAACCGCTCATCCGCACTAGGGTCGCGGGACTGAATAACATGTCTGGTCAAATTTTAAAGTCAACTTTCGATGCCAGTTATTAAAAACAAAAACAAAACACAAAAACGCACAACCACAAAAAAAGAGTGACATGGCATCAGTGGGAGGGTACCAGTTGGAGAAATGGAATGCAGCCCGGGAGTTGGCGAGAGAGAGGTCACATGGGAATTAATCGTCATCTTTGTCGTCTTCGTCTTCAGGGTCTCTCTTCCTCTTCTCTCCTTTGGCCGGAGACGAGCCGTCATCTACTGGGACAACAAAACCGCCCTTAATATTCCTCAAATGCTTATTAGCGGTGTGCCGGTCGAGTGGGTGTGGGCACGTACCATCCTCCTCCTCATCCTCCTCTTCATCTTCATCATCTTCATCACTGTCAGCATCTCCGTTCACGTGTCCGCCGTCCTGCAGAGGGGACATCAGATATGGGGTTCAAAAGTTCAATAGCTTTTCAGGTGCACTTAAAACTTTCTGAGGGAATTTACAACACATTTTTCCATCCCTTCACACGCACTAGTCAGCGATGAGCCTCATGAATGTTGTGTTGAATTCACCTCATCATCACCACTCTCGTCATCTTCGTCATCATCCTCTACAGCGACAATGTCCTCTTCGTCCTCTTCCTCTTCGTCCTCAAAGTCTTCCGAGTCGCAGCCTGTAAAAAAAAAGGGGGGGGGGGTGAGGGTGCTAAGTCGGTTAAGTTGCTGGACATGAGGACCGGAAGCCTCACCTTCGTCTTCGTCTTCAGTTCCGTCCACCTCGCCCTCAGAGTCGGACCCCTCGCAGTCGGCGATGTCGAAGCCGTCCAGGTAGGTGAGGTTGGGAAGCAGCTTAAAAATGGATTCTCTGTAGTCTGCCAGGTTGGTCACCTCGCAGTTGAAGAGGTCCAGGCTCTTCAGCTGAGGTAGATTTTTCTGGTAGGAGGTTGAAGTGTGCAGGGTTTTAGTAACGGGGTTATTTCACCTCTGATTTAGTTTCCTAGCTAGACATACCAGCGGTTCCAGGGTGCTGATGTCTTTAAACTTATTGCCACTGAGGTGAAGATGCTTCAAGCTTTTCAGCCGCTCAGCCAAAACTTCCAGACCCCCTGATATCCTATTGTCGCTCAGCTCCAACTGTGAGAGACCAAACACTCAGTTCTCTGCTTTTAACAATGCAGTGCCTGAAAAGAATTACATGATGTATATGTGCGCCCACCTTTTTCAATTTGTCCAGTTTGGGAATATCTGCTAAACTGGTCAAGCGGACGTTAATGAGACTCAACGTCTCCAGATTGCAGAACTCCTCTGTGATGCCTTCGATTCTCCCATCAACGGCCCGACAGTTGTCTAGAACCAGCTCCTGGACCTGAGTGCAGTATAACCAACAGGGTGAGTGAAAACATTCAAAATATGGGCTAAAAAAAAAATATATATATATGCATATATAGGGTGCTGTCATTGATTCTGTGCAGATTTTATACATATTATATATTTTGTGAATATTATTTTTACATATAAAAACATTTCTCTGGGCTGACTAATCATAAGCGAACACAATTCGTCTTTACTTTTTCTCTTCTGAACTATGCAGAAATATCAATACAGGTACCGGTATACTGTGCAGCCCTATTTTTTGTTGTTAGGGGCGTCGCAAACCGACTCCAACTAATCATCCCACTAGGCCACGCCCCTTAAAGAAACAACACAAATGCTATTATACAGTAATATACTTTAAACAATCAGTTAATGTCTTTAAATTGTCTTCCAATATGACGATTTTACACAATACTGTTTTATTTTTTTTATTCCATTAATGAATGTAACCAAATCAAGTCTTAAATCAAGGAACCACTGTGCTTGGTCAAATCTTAAATTGAAAACAATCGTTGCTTAATCTAGCCTTGTGCTAGCTAACAATTACGGTACCGTAATCGTGTACAAAGAGTCAGGAATACAGGGGGGTTGACGTTGAGCTCAGAGAGGGAAACACGTCGAAGTTCGTAACGAAGAACCTTTTGGCTAGCTAGCAGCTAGCGTTAGCAAACCGCCTAGCTGCGCGCCCTGGACGCGCCACGGACTCTGGCTCCGACTAATACCTGGAAACGTCCTAGCATCGGCACCAGTCATGGTGGTACTGAAAAGTCTACAATAAAAAAAACAAATAAAAAACGCGAAGGTTCGTTTGGTTTATTTTTATCGCACCACTCCTATCACTACTTATTCAACTTCATTGCTATTGCTGATTCGAGCACGTGTACTTATGCGCCGATCGGCTTCATACATGTTATAAAATAATTCATTTACGTTGGATAGTTGAACACAAGTCAAACGCCGATGCACAAATTGACCCGATTTAGGACAAAAGTTAACTAAAACGTACGCGCGTAACACGCCAAATACAATAAAGAACATGGCGCCATGTGTCCGCACGGCCGGGTCAGAGATGAAAGACGTCGGCTACCAAAATAAGCGAAATTCGGCCATTTAATCCACCTTCGCTTCGGACTGCTTGCCCGAACTTGGCGCATCGTTCACCGGTTTCTATTCCGTTTGGACAGTTTCGGAACCATGAAATAGTGCGCCATGTGCTCGTCAGCCTCACACTGTGCTGTTTTTGGCCGCAACGTGAACGTATCTCCCGCAAAACGAACCGTAAAAGCGGATACTTACGTCTTTCGGTGACCGTTGGTCAAGCTCCAACGAAAGCTTTTTCTTTAAATCCATTTCCTCCGTTCTTTTTATTCAATTCGGGTCTCTAGCTCGACAAACTTGTTTCTCCGCGGTCCTCGCAGGTCCAAAACACGCCGGATGAGTGTGAAGTCTTTTTTGGTGAGAAACGGACTACTTCCGGTGGAGACTTTTCAAAGTGAGCAAAAAAACGGAGCTCGTAGTGTAATTGAAAATGAAGTTACCTAACAGTCCAACTTAATTAATTGATATCGGTGCAGTAAAATGCTTTAAGACGTATTTTGAAAATTACCACACGTTCTTTGTGTGTGTTTTTCTTTCAGGTTACGTTCATTCGATTTATTATTTTTGTACATCCTGTATGGAATCGTATTAGTCCTGTCTATATTTCGTCTCAATGTTCCAGTAAAAAAGAAAAGAAAAAGTGGGTCAGCCGTTTACTGCTCCAAATATCGTGTGCTATGTCAATTATTTGAACGCATTTCCGTGACAATACATTTGGTCACTTAACTTAGCAAGTCATTGCAATTCAACTCATCTTAATTTATATAGCGCTTTATGTAACCTAAATGCTAATTTGCTTTAAACTAGGTTGTAGGGGTTGATTTTGTTGAATTATTTTTTCAGTATACAAGTACATTTCTTTTGAGCGTACTCGAGCACACACGTAACCTCTCCAAAGTGCGCATTCGTCAAAAACGATGACTTTACGTAGCTTGTAAAGACGACATATATATACATTTTTAATATCCGACTGTTTGGAGAGCACGTAAATGCGTCAGAGGAAAGGAGGGAAACTGAATCAAAACGAAAACAAGTTCTGCAGCGCTCCCGGTGGACACATGGGCAAACTACATGACAACAGAATCACAAGTGAAACTTGCATGTTACATTAGTTCAGAACACAAAGTGAAATATTTCAAGCCTTTATTTGTTTCATTTTAGATGATTATGACAGAAAGACAAAAAAAACTGTTTCACAAAATTTGAATATTGTAACAAAGCTCAACATTGTAGGTTCCTTGTGTTCCTCCAATCTTGACAACACAACTGCAGAGGTTTTTCTCAGTCTATAAATGGTCTGGTTTAGAAGGCTCCTTGATGCTATATTAATGTAGAAGGCTGCCCAACAAAGTACTGAGGGCATACAACTTGAATACAATTTTCAGAAGGACAACATTTCTGTGTTTGAGATCCTTTTTTGTTGGTCACATGAAACACGATTATTTTTATTTTTGTGTCTTTCTGCCATAATAATTAACATTGTAAAAAGGTGTGTACAATTTTACTTTCTGTGTGGTAAAATGACAAAAGTTTCCTTTTTGAAACATTATTAAACTACTGTCAATGGACTTTTCCCTCTATATTCAATTTTTCTGACCAGCACCTGTACATGGATCCTTTAAGTACTCTACATGCATTTGTATATTCATCCATTTTCGAATTGAGCCGGCGTCTGAAGCTCATGGAAATTGCACACAGGAGCTTCATCAGAACTGTGTGGCAAATGTGCTATAAATGGTGAAAACAGTGTAACACGATATGCACACAATTGACTATTACATAGTTCTCAGTCTGACATTTTCAGTAATGATCTTGAAACTTGCACATTTAAAAACAAACATCTGAATTAACTTTACAGGGTCTTAATGGGAGTTATTTCCTTTAGTAAAAATACTAGTGTGCCTCTGTAGTGTTAATCCTTTATTGTCAGTACATTGCAGGTCTTCTCACAACAAGCAGATATACATATACTGATCGTATTATATGTGATATCATCATCGTCATCATCATCCACCAATACGAGTAGAGCAACAGTTAGTATTACAGGCTAGCTTGGATCACACCTTATCCTCCAAAATACGCCACATGTGTATGCTCTTTACCACACACAAAAGGACACAGGAATAAATAAATAATAAATACAATAAATAAAGTACACGAGTAGCTCAGCAGAAGACACCAGACAGGTATGAGGCTATTTTATACAGCCGCAAGGCAAAGCAAGGTCACACGATCACACCGATTCTGGTCCGAATGGCAAAATACCGCTGCATACATCTTCAAGTATGTTTACGCTTCGTGATGTGATGTGACGACGAAGGCCGCACGGGTCCCTCATTGAGGTCAAAATACACGCCGCCATTGACAGAGACAAAATAATTTAAAAAAAGCTCTCAGAAAGGGGATACAAGGAAGTACACAATAGAGCATCAGGCCACCATGATGCAAAGCATGCAGCCCATAAACGTAGATTATTTTATTGGATTTTTTTTTTAAATTGCCCTCACAGTGGATAGCTGTTTATATTGATAGTGTTTGTGTTGTGTGTTATGCAGGGTCAGTCACTCTTGAGAATGTCACCTTGTGCTTTGCTAAATCAGAGGTGGCAAAAGTACTCACAATCTGTATGTACCGGTACGTGAAGTACAGTGTAAAATTCTACGCAAGCAAAACATGTTCCCATGCTTTGCTAACATTGTGAATTAAGTTACAAAACATGCTAAATTAACTGACGATAACAAATCAGTGGGGAAAAAAGCATTCATCTTCAGATTAGACTACATTTTTGACCAGCAGCTGGTGGTTTTTAGGCTGGCAGACAAAACACATTTACCACGAATCATTCTCCCCAGTTCACGTTCCTCAATGTCACTGTTTTCCCAGGTTTTTTCCTGCCTCATAACTCCCCAAGAATTCAGTCAATCAAGATCTCGGAATGACTTTTCCTCTCTCTATTGACAGCATCTTTTCCATTATGTCGTCATCTCTGGACATTGAAAAAAGTAGCAAGCCTATGTCTACAAATTTAGGAGTATAATTTCCTTTGTTAAATGAATGAATAAACAAATGTACGATAAACATTACTTAAAGGGGGAGTTTGAAGTTTTAAAACCGCACACAAGATTCGAATGTCCTGTAGCCTCACTTCACAGTGACATGCACAATTATGAAAGGGCCTAGTTGTATTGTATCAAGTAGCACTAGTCACAGAGAACGCTGTCAAGCGACAACAAAATAGCGAGCAATAATACGCTAACATTAGCACTATAAACAAACTGTTAGCCACAGCTGCTACGGTGGTAGCAAGACTTAATAGTGTTAGCATAACACTAATTGTTTTGGTAGGTAAAATCAATTAAATAAAAAAAAACATCCCGAAGCCAAAGCTAACGGTTCAGCGTCAGGTTGTAGGGGTGTGCGCGGTGGTTTCTTAAAAAAATAAAAACTCCCCCTTCAAGCAAAATACAGATACCTGAAACTGTAACGCAAGTACAGTAAGGGAGTATTTGTACTTTGCTCCTTCCCACCACTGTGTGAAATACTCGCTTATATGTGAACACATAAGCCATTAGCGACCGCCGCTGATATTGAATACGGTCAAGTTAGCATGGCTGAACACTGTTTCGATTCCTTTCGTGGATATGGAGGATGCTGGCATGCACACAAGACACCCGAGCACAACGGACGCCATTGAGTGGCCTCGCCATGGGAATATCCAGTACAGTACACTTGTGTGGTTTTGCATTGCTGTGTAGGTTGAATACAGCGGATAGATACTGACTGGTGATGTTTAACAAAGCCACGACTACTGCTGCTTTTGCCACTAAATCACTCACAATTCACAACGGTGACCTTGTGACATACAGTATGTAACACCAATCAATCAATCAATCAATCAATCAATCAATCAATCAATCAATCAATCAATCAATCAATCAATCAATCAATCAATCAGTCAAGTAACCGTCCCGCATGCAAAAGCCACATAAAAAGTCAACAAGCAGCCTCTCAACTCAACTTGGAAGTGTCCGCTTAAACCTGCCCAACACTTTTACTTATTGCTGAGCAGCTGTGATCCCATGATGCATTGCTGCTTCACGCGAGGGGCTCGCTCATGCAAACAGCCCGACGTGATGTAAGAAGGAGGAAAAGAAGACGAGGTGAGAGCCATGCGACGGCGCCCTGACAGGAACGACGCAAACAAGACAACAAACACACTCAACGCGCACACGCAGTGGGCCTAACCCAATCGGTAGCGCTGCTGCCCGGCGCCGAGCCAGCGAACATCACGTGGTCATTTGCTCGCTCCCCTTGAGTCCCGCAGCCTCGCCTTCTCCAACATCAACGCAGTCGCACAAAGCACAGCAAAAGAGGAAGAAGACAGAACGAGGAGGAAGAAGAGGAGTATGCTAAAACAGGACCGTGGCGATGGCCGTGTGGGTGGCGGGGCCCTAATGCGGGAGCGGCACCAGGATGTCGACGTAGTTGATGGGGAAGAATCCCGAGTGGCCGTGGATCATTCCCTCGTACCAATTGTCGTCAATCTGATTTGTCAGCGTGATGACATCGCCCTCCTTGAAGCCCAGCTCGCCTTCGTTCTCCGGCTCAAAGTCGTAGAGCGCCCGGCAGCACGGCTGGTCCAGTGGAGCTGCGAAACACGTGTACTCACATCAGAGCGGTTTTTCAACTATTTGGACAGACCAATAGTATAAAACAGATTTACCCAATCCTGGTCCTCAAGGGCCAGAGTCACACACCTGATAGCTACAGTTGTGTACAAAAAAAGGTCAAAATACTAAAGTAGTAGTCCAATAGTTGTTATTTGCATGCGTTAGGAACACTGCAGATCATATTCTAAATCAAAACAAGAAGAAACATTTGTCAATTTTTTTTATATCTCGACAAAGGAGAAGGGCTCACTATCACAGATTTAGACTTAGATTTAGATTTAGGTTTGTGAACAATATTTGAGAGAAGTGGTGATATTGTGTATGTGGAAAAAGTAAGTGAAAAGTGTTGCCCTCGAAGACCAGATTGTGGAAGGCTGGTATAAGACATTTAATTTAAATGGAAATGGAGTCAGTGCAACTCCTTAGTTCCATTTCTGAAAAGTAGCAGTTGTTTGAAGTTTTTAAATTACCATAACATTGATCATTGTAGGAACCATGCTGACCCAAATACTGTACCTGGGTTCCTCAATAGCTAGGTACCCAGGTTGGTACTTTGATATCTAGGTAAGTAGGTAAGTACCTATGTATGTAAAGTTTTGTACCTGGTGATCTTCCGGGGGATTTGGCAGAGTGGAGGCCACCATTGTGGCTCTCACTAGGCGGCAGCAGCTCCAAGGTCATGCGTGGTTTGGGAACAAACTCCTTCCTGGGCTTACTGGACACTTCCTTTATCCTGAAGGTTGGTGGTTGGAGGTTTTTAGAATGACGAAACACGATGACGACATGGTTGTTGCATACCTGTCGTCCATCTTGCTGGAGAGCTGCTGGAGGATCTGAGCGGTGCGACTGTGGTACTCCAACTGGGCCTGCACCAGCGCTGCCAGCTGGCTCACCTGCTCAATCTGCAACGCAAGTATACTGAATCTCATACTGCTCCCGTTGATTACAGTACTGTCTGTCATTGGCCTAATTCAGGGGTCAGCAAACTTTCCAAAGAGCCATTTTAGGCCACAAAAATAACGGAAAAAAATGGCTGGAGCCACAAAACATTTGAAGATTGGGATGAAGTGTGTTACTGTTAGTGTAATGTAATGAGGGCCCTAATTAGAGCTGCACCACAACACACAAATATGACAGCAGCGTCCAATACGGAGACATTAATTTGTTTCTACACAGTAAATTCGGTAGAGTAAATTTGACTCTATTTAGAGTGGGACCAAATAGCCTTAGTTTTAGAGTTTACACTTGGAAGAGAGTAAAATAAAGAATTGGGAAGGAAAAAAAGTAACTCAAGGGTTGAGGAATGAACTCAGTTTGGGAGACTGCCACACTACCACTTGAGCTATGCCCCTCCTATTGTTTGCTTATCTCCAAGAGACCAAAAACGATGTTTTCGTCTATATAAAACGGTCCCATTCTAGAGTTAGGAAGATTCCAGTTGACATGAGCGATATACTAACACACAGCAGGAGCTGCGTGGCTCAGGGTGTAGATCGGCTGTCTCCCAAGCTGAAGGTCGTGAGTTTGTTTCTCAACCCTTGAGTGACTTTTTTAATGACTCTGAAAGTGAGTCTATTTGGTCCCACTCTAAACAGAGTCACATTTAGTCTACAGAATTTACTTTGTACTTTTCGTTTTCCGTTTTTGAAATTTTCATACTTTATTTTTTATTTTTTTACTTTTCTCACTTTCTGTCATATTTATAATATATATAATGGTAATTTTCTGCCTCTTCCTTTTTTGGACATCTTATCGCTTTATAAAAAAAAAAATCCGATATTTTTTGACAATTTCAAAGTTATTTTACGGTAATTTTCTGCCTTTCTTTTATTTTTGGACATTTTATGGTTACTTTTTGAATATTTTCTTTTCTGCCTTTTGTATTCAATTTTCTGACATCTTTGGCAATTTCATGGACATTTTATGTAAATGTTCTGCTTTTCCTCTTCCTTTTGGACATTTTTAGGTAAATCTAATAACTGTCTACTTTTCATCGCTCTTTTTCTCACAACCTAAAAATTTTGACTTGTTAAAAATATTGATTAAAATCGTTAATTCATTTGAAAAGTATTTTAAGTTTAAAAAAAAAGTATAAAAAGTAAAAATAAAACAAGTTTTAAAAATAAATAAATTATTTCTATTAACTTTTTTAGAGATCTACAGGAGAGGGACTAAAGAGCCACATGTGGCTCCAGAGACGCAGGTTGCAGACCCCTGGCCTAATTGATGACAACCTATCAAAGCAATGCACCGACGAGGTGGAGGTCTTACGTCGCTCTCCAGAAGGTTGAACATGCTCTGCTCTGCGATCTCTTTACTCTCGTCAAACTTCTCCAGCGCTTGTTTGATCTCATCATCCTGCACCTTCCCCTGACGCTTCTTCTTGTAGTCAAAGTCCAGACGGCGACCTTCCATCTTCTTCAGATGATGCTAAGGAGGAGCGATGATTAGAAGGACACGTGAGTATGTGTGGGCTGTGGTCACCTTTGGCCACCTTGTGCTGCTCACCTGGATCTCTTTCAGATCTTTGTCGTGGAGGTTCTGCAGTGGGTCGATGAAGTTCTGTTTCACCTCCATGTCCAGGGCATCCTTTACCTCGCCCAGCTCCTTCATTGCCTCGCCCGCGTCAATGAGTGCCAGGCCTGGGTGACGGAGGACCAGGTCGAGGTAAGGAAGATAAGGGAGAAAATAATAAGGAGGAGTGAGAGGATGTGTGTAATGACTGAAGATGAGGGTTGGATGAGCAAGAGGAGGTTCCTTACCAAAGCAGGAGTCCTCCCCCAGTTCCCGTCCAAACTTCAACATGGCGTCTCCCAGTACAGACTCGGCTTGTGGGTATCCTGGTCCCTTCTCCTGACCGCGGATTTTCGACATGGTGTTGATCATGCTGAGCTTGGCCCTGGAGGCCGGGTTGGGCTGCAGGTACTCGGTGGTTTTGGTCATGATGTCCAAAACCGCTCGGCTGGTCACGTCCACTTTCTTGCGAGATACACGTATAAGCACTAAAGACACTTGCGTCTCATCCTCTTCCTCATCACGTCAACGCATTTACCTTCTCCATTTCTTTAAAGTCATCGTCAAGCTTGGTTCCTTCGGCGCCGCCCACCTTCTCGCTGACTTTCTGTGGAGGGAGAAAAGCGTAAAGACGAGGAGTGCGGAGAAGTGCATGAAGAGAATGAAGAAGAGCGCAACAGAGCTGCGGTCAGTCACGTGACCAGGTGGGTCAAACAAAACATAACTCTCCTCCCACTCAAGGGCAAAAAAAAAACTGAACAAAAGAGCATCAAGACGCAAACATGCGGAGTGAGGATGCAGTTACCATGGAGACGGGCCCTCCTCACGTTACATAAGCATCTCCGGAAGTTATTCCACGATTCCCTCCTCATACGAGGCCTTGTGTGAGTGTGTGAGTGTGTGTTTGCGTGCGTTCGATCCAGATGCGTCTACGCATCAAACAGGAAGTGGAAAAACTGCGGCCATCTTTTATGGCGACGATGACCACCCCGTCAATTTGAATGGCAAGTCAATGCAAACGTCAACGCGCACACACACTAACATCACGTGTGATTCCCTCGAGGGCCATCAATTATTGACCCCGCCAACCGCAGCGCGTGTGTTGCACTCGTCCAGCCCTCACACGTGTGCGGTTGCCATGGCGACACCATCCTCTGAACAGCAGGGGGGTGCGGGGTAGGGAATTATACATGTTGCATTCAAGAGCCCGCCAAAACAAAAGCCTTTTTCAGCTCGCTGTGAAATTAAAGACTGCTGTGCCGTCGTGATGGTAACATGGCGACCTGCCAACAACTCATTTGAGAATAATACGGCGTATAAGTTGTAATGGAAATACAGTGGTCATTTGACTTAGAATTTAGAATAGGGCTCCAGGTATCGAATATTTTTTAATCAAGTATTTATTCAATTAGAACACAGTACTTGAATACTGATACTGTAGTATCTGTGACTTGTGAGTGTATGCCTTTTAAAGGTGCGGCCTTACCTGGTGAGTGACATGTGTGCCAGCAAATGAGTGTAGAGCTGGCATGTGACATCACTCACTAGGCCACGCCCTTGAAAGGCACACATCCAACACAAAATACTACAGAACGTACAGTAGTTACACTTTATCAAACCAGCCAAGAAAGAGAGGCCTTACAACTTCCCTCACCCTTCTGCTCATGATTTATTCAGTCAGGTGACTGAGGTGTCTCGTTTCTCGCACATGATGATGGCGGTGGCCGCTGCGGCGCCTCAGGTCTAACGCAAACCCACACCCACACACAAACACGCACACATGCAGAGATTTGTCCCACTTTCTGATCCGCTGGGTGGGAATGTCCACGTTTGTTGTTTGGGTTCATGGCAGTGATGTTTTTAAGGGCACACAAAAACTTGAGTTCGATATGGACGTTTTGAGGGTGAAGAACTTGAATTGGGAGGGGCCAGGGAGTCGGACTGGGGATGACGGAGGGAACATCTAGAAGGGAAAGATGCTGTGATGGAGGATGGAGGGAATTCCCTGTTGTGTGCAGCAACAGCCAATCAGAAGCGCCGTCTCAAAGGCCTCTCTGTTACGTAACATTACATCCCATCGTGCGCGTGCCAGCCACCCAGTAGACAGCTTGCACACACGCGCACACGCACAATTCCTTGAAAAATGCTTGACAAACTGCAAGAGACCACGTATGTGCACTTCCCTTGTGAAGAAATAGAAAAACGTAGAGGCAATGTGCTTGGAGGCAGCCCGGCGGGCGCGTCGTGTTTACGTCTGGATGTTGGCAACGATGCTGGGATGCGCGCGAGCGCACACGACGCCGTACCTGGGTGGCTTTGTGGAATTGCTTCTTCAACCCCGCGACGGACATCCCCGCGGCTCCAAAATGGACTCGGATGCGAAGAAAAGGTGGTGACGGGCGAGACGCTCGTCCACTCGGCGTCCACTCGTGATGATGATTGCACCGAGCGAGGCAGCTGCCTTGCGTTCGCTTCGCAGTCCACAGAAAAGACAAGAGAGGAGGAGGAAGAGGAGGAGGAGGAAGAGGAGGAGGAGGAGGAGCGAAGCATTAAAAAAAAAATCAAATAAGGCACCGGGCTGCCTGCAAATAATAATAATAATAATAATAATAATAATAATAATAATAATAATAATAATAATAATAATAATAATAATAATAATAATAATAATAATACATGAGGCTTTCTCTTGTTTTCGCGCACTCAATCTCACTAAATAAGTGAAACACAAAAAAAGATTAGCACAAAACATGACTTATTGCTATCTCAGTGGTGAAGTAGCGCCACAACCTGGTATTTATACTACTGCAATCAAACCAATGTGAATTGATGGTCGTGTCACTTGCATGTTGTGAAGTTTGCTGCCGCCATCTAATCTAGCCTCGGGGTGTGAAGCGCACTGACTTGTATTTCAGACTTTTGATCGTATCTCAAGACAAAACAAACAAATAAAAAGCAACCAATCGGCTTTATCTTGGGGGGGGGGGGGATCACTAGTCGAGGCATTCAAATCTGAAGGCAACACACACTAACTTTAACATGCACAATTTTGAGGGGATTGAAGTGGGACAATGTGCAGAAGTTTCGAATTTTCAGTGTTCTTTCATTTAAAAAAGAACTTCTCAAACGTAGGAATTCTTTGTAGGTAGACTTAAAGTATGGTCTGAGGCACTGGCGTGCACAGGCAGACCCATAGTGCAGGTGCTGGCACCCTTGCCCCTCTCAGCCCTCGCAAAAAAGTGCCCTTTGGAAAGTTTTTTTTTTTTTTTTTTATAAACAGTTTACTGAGAACAGGTCAATGTTGACACAATCTTTTAGAAAAGATGCACGATTAAATGCAAGGGCGGGGGGTTGGCAATATGCGTCGCGTGCGCTTATACACCCGACCTAGCAGTCTCATACAGCACAAACAACTGAGCATAAATTAGTCAAATGGCCACCTATTTAGCTAGTTTAACGCTTTACGCTAAATCAATAAGATAACGTGATGACCAGCACAGGGTACAACTAATAACGGTGAAAGGAAGCTCTCTGTGGTCTGTGCAATGAAAAGCATTGGATTTAAAATCATTTTAATTTGATTTGTTGGGATTATTTTGACTTTAAAATGTGATGAACTGTCATTTTTGTCTGGTTTGTATTATGCTAGTAGTCACAGGCAAAAGCAATCCAATACGTCGTCGGTGGTCGAAGCATTTGCCCTGAGTTGTATTGTGGAAATATCGGAAATGCCCGGATGTTTGAAATTGTCAAGTGCCTGTGAAAAGTAACTTTTTGCCAGTGAGTCTTATTCATTCTCATGCCCTTGGTCTGTTTGGTTATTGTGAGTCTATTTATTTACTAATTGTAGCATAATGCCTGAGAGGGAGTCATGTTAACTAGTTTTTTTTTTGCACAATTTGAAGCTCCCATTTTAATATTGATTTGCTCCTTAAGGTTAACTTCATTAAAAAAAATCTTAAAAGCTGTTAAGATTTAAGTGGTTTGTATTAAAGCAGCAGGCATGAAGCTATTATTAGCTAAATTATTCGCTATTATTTTGTAAAAAACATAACTAAGTTATTTCTTTGCGACAAGTCTTGCAGTCATGTTGCCCTAATATGCTGTTATGAAAACTAGTTGTGGGGTATTATTAATTACTATTATTAGGCTGTGGTTTATTTAGTTCTTTGAAAAACTTCTATTGACAATTCTGAGCATCCTGGTCTCCAGGTGGCGGAGTGGTACCGTCACTTTCCGATGTTTCATATTGGCGCGAAAAATGAATTAAATGAAATACTGTACTGTACAAGCATTGCAAAAACGACGCCAGATGGCGCTATACGTCATTAAAACAGTAGTGTAGACGCCATTAGAGGTGAAGAAGAAAAAATAATTTCTTGCGCATGCGTAGGACATTTTCAAACAAAACCGCGGGCAGCGTTTTAGCAACTTTAGCAAGAAAGAAAACACGGTGCACGTTTTTTAAAGCTTTTAAAAAGAAGGACAAATAGCGACGAAAATCAAACAATGACCAGCACACTGAAAGGTATCACTCTCAAAGGAAGCGCGGAGCTTGTGGCTGACTTCTTTTGTAAGTACAGTATTTGTCTCATCCTCTTTGGACCCCAGTACTACTGAATACATTACACGATTTAAAAAATCTTGCCAGACATTTCTTGATGAAAACCCATTCAAAACTATTCAAAATAGATCGCAGGGACATATATATGATACGTTGATGACAAAAAAAATGCTATGTGACACCCGTGACTTAACTTGGAACATAATTTAAATGCCAAAAGAATAATAATGAACCGCTCATTCCTTATAAGGATCAATAATTGATCAAATGATTGATGCATTGTTATAAGTGCTGAAACGGAACCACAGATTTTCTTTTCTGGGCGTTAAGGATGCATTGGGGATCATCACAGTGAATCACGATGAGTTTTATGATGACATTTATTTATTTTTATACTCATTCCACAGCTTATGGCATCAACAGTATCTTGTACCAGCGCGGCATCTATCCTCCGGAGCAATTCACCAGAGTCAGCCAGTATGACATGAGTCTCCAAGTGACGTCAAATTCTGAACTGAAGAACTATCTTGACTGCGTGGTGTCACAACTTAAAGGTAAGTTGACAGAGTGTGATGTTTCTTACTTCAATACAGTTGTGCTAATACGGTGCTGGCACTCATGAGGTACAACTTGTAACATTTGCGTTTTCACCTATGATCCGGGCTTTGCATAATTCATGCCCTCCGAAGTGCAATTGTTTTTAATTGTGGGCTGCACTGGGAAGATCGATGTGTGTGTTTGTGATAGGTTTTACGGTGCTCCAGGACCTAAAAGGTTGATTTTTAACGACTTGAAAAAGTAAGCTTATGCTTACATTGATGATAGTTGACCTCCTTCAAAAGTACATTTTCACCGTATTAGGGTCCAGCAGATGCCTCTTGATGTGGGTATGGATGGAAGGTTTCTAGATGTTCACTGCCCTAAAAGTCACTCAGTTACTTCATAGATTAAACTACTGCATTACTTGCAAACATTAAAAACATATATTTTCCACAATGGGTTGGTCCCCTTTAATATTTGACACCAATAGCAGAGCGCACCTTCAGGCCTACCTGTAAATGGGCGCACTCTGCTGGGAATTGTAAGATTTCTGACTTGTGGGAAAACAAAACACCACTCTAACTCAAACTAAGGACAACAACTCAGGTTTGCATATCACCGCATATTATAGCAATTCCTATGTCGTGGTACAGAGTGGCTGCTCAACTGCACGGTTCAAAAGCTGGTGTTGGTGATCACATGTCTGGATACGGACGAGGTATTGGAGCGCTGGCAGTTTGACATCGAGTGCGACAAGTCGGCCATGGAGTGCAGGTGGGTGCCGCCATATTAATTTGACTACTTACCTAATACCCACAAAAGTCCTTACAATAGCCAGCAGGGAGAAAATATCTTCTAGGGGTGTGCATCTCTCCAATAAAAGACAATTCGATACGTATCTCAATACATGGGATGCAATTCGATTCAAGGATGGTTCGATTTTAAAGTGGAACAATTTGATTTCTTATGGTACGGTTCAATTTGAGAGCGTATTGTAGGGGCTAAGGCAAGTTAACACTTTTGTGATGTCATACCGGAACGTAGTGTCGTAATTCCACATCTTCTGTTGAAACTAAACTTTCTAATGTTGTAATGATTTAATCATTTAACATACAACAATAACCTGTTGCGTACAGTGTGCGTGCGGCAGGGATGACAGTTCAGGTGCGGTCAATAACAGTTTCCAGTTCCGGTAGAAACACCCACTGAGGCAAAAAAAAAAGAAAAACTTCAGTGATCAGTTAACCAGAAAAAAAAAATTAATGTACATAATATGCTCCTAGAGGTATGATGCAATTAATTTCTTTTCATTTTACATACAGTACATATGAATGAAGTAGGCTTCTTGTGTATTGAAATTACTCAAATGATTGCGTTTTAAGACAATATAAAAGTTTCCATTATACCATGGATGCCACAAGATGGCAGCCTAGTATTTTTTTGTCTCATAAAAAATTCCAACACACTTCAACAGAGTTACTAGGCAACCAGATGCGACAAGATGGTGGCAAAGCACACTGAAGCTCTCCGTTCACTTCACCATAGTTGCTCGGAGCTGATATGCCACCTGACGGTGCCAAAATAATGCCTTTATTCCTTTGCTTTTTCTTTACTGGAGCAGTGAATTTCCCTTGTGAATGAAAAAAGTACGGTTTAGCATAAAATGGCAACAAATGTGAACTGTTCAGTGACAGGTTAAAAAAAAATCTGAATCTTGAATATGGGTTTCACTGTAATGCAAGTATTGATTGTGATCTGTTTGTTAGTGCCCCTCGAGAAAAACCCATTCAAATGATCCAGGGTGAAATCCGCGCTGTTCTCCGACAGATCACTGCCTCCGTGACCTTCCTACCCCTGCTGGAAACGCCATGTAAGACCAGTCGTCCACTTGCATATTACCCCCCCCCCCCCCCCAACGGCCACCTCGGCTCATGTCGTCTTTTTTTTCCCCCATACCAGGCAGCTTCAACCTCCTGATCTACACCGACAAAGACCTCGCCATTCCCGAACAGTGGGAGGAGTCTGGGGCGCACCGCATCAGCCAACCAGAGGAGGTGCACTTGCGTTCCTTCACCACGACCATCCACAAGGTGTGCAGCCTGGTCACTTACAAGAAGACGTGCCCTCTTTAAAACGCATTTAAAGCCCGGGGTGGGCGACGAGAACCAAAACTCAACAAAAACCCCAAACATCTAACCCACGCATACAATAATAATAAACATATTTTTTTCACATATTTAGTATGGCTTTTATTAAATTACAACTTGTACACCCGCCCCTGCTTTAACACAAACATCTTGGACTTTTTGAAACATCCGTAAAGCAAGCATGAGAAGGTAAGCACAAGGCTAAGTTCAACATGTGTTTCTTTGTGTTCCTTTTTAATGATCTGCTGCAAATAACTATTATCAGAGGTGTGACATTAAAAAGGCAAAAACACGTTTAACAGAATTTATTTCATGGGGCAATGTCACTGGAGAGGTAGGTCCGGATAATCCTATTGTAACTAACTGATTACAAAATCCAGGCTGTCAATCCATGTTGAATTTAATCACTGTACACTTTCAAAAATGCATTTGTGATTTTATGACAAGGCAGTGAAAAAAAAGCATTTTTGTTTAATGAGTATGAAAAAGACCAAATTAAAATAATTATTCTGGAAAAGTGCTTTAAAAAAAGATAATATACATTCAACTAATAAATATATTAAACAAATAAATATGCAAGGCTGACTGTACTTTGTGAGAGTGACACAGCAGTAGTTTGTGGATATAATCCGCATCCCAATGTTTATAAGGTTTTTTTTTTCCCGTGTGTTAGCTATGAGTTCAAAGCCACTCGGTGAAAAATAATAAATAGCTTCTGTACTGTATACTTTAATGACTAAATAAGACAATAGTGACCAATGACTTGTGTTTGTGAGAAGCACTGCACACGAACTGTTTTGCACGATGAGACCTAGCTGGTCCTCCGATACGCCAACACATCACCATGGTAACCACAGATCTTTACCATGGTTGAAAATACATGCAATGAACAAGGAAATTGGCTTTTTGTTTTCTTTTTCCTTTTTTTAATCTGAGCCAACATTGTTATGTATCAGTTGATACTAATAATTTATCACATCGTTTCGGTACAGCGAGACTGTGATTTAAAGCGTCACAACCATTTTGTATTTGGAAGTTAGTGTATGATTTCCACACCTAACAGATAAGTTGCAGTATATCCCACACAATCTCTGTATTGTGATGCCATCATTGGCCAAATATCGTAATATCGCATTGCGTTGTTACTCCGCAATTGCACTAATTGTCGATATTGTGATATACTGTTGATGGTTTTCATCCAGTATATTGCACAATTGCTCTAAAATATATTTGGCGAACTATCGCAGTATCATTCGTCTTAGTTAGTTCAGTAGGCTGCTGTTCATGATGGCTCTGTTAACTATAAGTTGTAAAATGACAACCTCCCCTCCCCCATCACCTTAGAAAAAAAAGTATGGAGGGGGGAGTCTGAATCAAATGAGTGAGACAGGACGAATGTGAACAAGCCACATGGGCATCCTCATTGGCAATCACACCAGACTGTTAACCAGGCCTTTCTCGTACTCCTCGGCCAAGGACTTCCAATGCTGACGGTTGGTCCGGCATCCCTCCAGCAAAGGGGAGCAATACTCAGACATGCCCGCCAAGGTCTGAGATGAAAAAAAGTGGGGGACAGTGATCAATCAATGATCAATCATCTCTATCGCCATCTTATTAACAAAATGTTATCACGATTCAACAGAAAATCAGTAAGCTTGTAATTTTTGCTGTTTGTTATTCCTATGACCCTATCACGATTTATTGATATATTGTATTGCATGTTTTTTGTGTCCAAATTTCAACCACAGGTGTTTTCGTGCTTAAACAGTTAAAAAGCCAGAGATATATTTTTAAATAGTTTTGTTTACATTATATACGTATATTATTACAGAATGACTGTATCATGACTATCATATTTTTATCCATCCATCCATTTATTTTCGGAGCCGTTTATTCATTTACCAGTAAATTACCTCATATAATTGTGTGCAGATGGCATCAATGAAGGAGACCTGCATACTGGGAATCTTATCTCGCTTCTCCCGATTCATCAAGTCCTGAAACAAAATGAGATTGTAGCTACGTGTGTTATCATAATGAAAACTAAAGGATGCAATTCCTAAGTTGTGATATTGCTGCCTTACACTGGGCTCAATGTTCAGTTCTAGTCTCTCTTTGTCCCCTTGTTCGAAGAATTCAGTTGCCACTAGCTCTGCGATCTGCAATGGACAAACAAAGTGTAGAATTTCAAACTTAAATGGAAGATGATCCCCAAAAATATGGGGCAAAAGTTTCAATTATATACTAGCTAGGCACAAAATGTAAAAAGAACAACAATAATAATGTCTTTTATGAGAAATATAAATTTTACAAGAAAAAAATGCAATTTAAACATAACTTTAATTCAAGTAATTATTCTTAAATAAGTGCTTGCATCATGTTAACAAACATAATTTGCAAATGACTGGCTCAGTGTTTTTTCCACTAGGCTTGCGCTTCCTAACAAGGTGCAGACTAACAAAGATCACCAGGGAGATAAAATAGTTGGAACGCAGCTGCAAGATACCTTGTGCAAGGCTAGTTTTTGTTTTTGTTTTTGCGGTCTTCACGGTGAAGAGAAGGATAGAGTTCAACAATATCAGGCATGTATGAGAATACATTTGTGCAATTGCAAGTGAAAAGGGAAAACACATACAATAATAAAGCTGTTTTAATAGTATAACAAAAAAAATCAGAAAATGTAAACTAATATTAGATAGACAACTATATAAAAAAAAGAAGAAGAGAGAATTAAGTCGTAATTTTACAGGGTAAACGTTGGAACATGAGTGCAAACCTATCCTCACATTGGATAATTTTTTTGTAAGTTTCACAAGCAACTAAATAATGTTTTGGCACAAACTCTTATGTTTTTCACGATTTATCATATTTCTTCTCCAGTATAGGTTGGTTACCCTCTTTTGTACAGGCCAGGGCTTGGTGATTGCTGATATATCACATGCAGTCATCAGCATTGACCTGAATGGGGAAATGCAGAACTGTTGTGAATGTAGGGGCAGTATGTACGGTACCGGTATATAAAAATGATCCCACATGGCTCGATGAGTTGATCTCACCTAAGTAAGTCTCGGTGGTGATCAGTCTCCCAAACAAACTGCCCGTTAAGAGTGAGCTCAAAGAACTCCTCGCGTCTCCTGTTGACAGACGAATTATGGGGCAAAAGTTGCAATTTTACGAGAAAAAAATTATATGTGAAATAAGTCAGAAAATTATGAAAAGGGAATAATTAGCAACACGTTTTAAATTAGAACACTAAAGTCACAAGAGAATAGGATAAACTTATTTACATGAATAGTTAAAAATAATGCATATTTTATTGGTAAGAAATTGGGAATTGGACATTATCTTTCCCCTACTTCGTTTGTATTTGCACTGTTTTGTACCTACTTAATGTACAGAGCCAGGTCGGTGGATAAAATAGCCCTCTCAATCATCTTTAGAGTGCATTTGTACTCATCCAGGGAAAGGCCACTCAGGATCTGGTTGCCCTGGAACAGTCAGAGAATTAGCACCATGTATGTGTCAGCAAGGGAATAAAAAGGCTCCTATTCAGTGTAATTGTGCACTTACTGGACTGTTGAGGATCATGAGGCACTGGTCAAAATGGTGGTGCTCCATGGTGGAGTGGCAGTAAAGCTGTGCCAGTGGGTGCTCACTCCTAATAATTTAACATATGTTAAATAGTAATACCCAGTGGCTGACTTATATTGTGTACCTTTGTCACTCTTATACAGCTTTTTTTCCCTTCTTTTTTTTTTTTTTTTTTACCTCTGTATGTAAGAATTGTTGACACCTCTGTGGTCCAGGTCATGGCAGAGAGTCGCGATCATCAAAGCCAGAATCTCTAAATCCCTCAGACGATTCTGTCAGCAAACAAATGCCAGCTATTTTGAAATGTGCTTTTTTTACTGGCTCACCTGTGCAGAAACGGCCTTAACAGTGCACGATGTGCTGCTACACCATTAATACAACCTCACTAACCTGCAAGCGCCCCGATTTAAGGAGAGCAAACATAGACTGGGCAGTGTTGAAAGCATGTCTCCAGTTATGATAGGCCACATTCTTCCTATAGTTCTTCTTCACACTCAGAATCCACTGGCATAAATTCTAAAATGTAGAAGTCATTGTTATTGTTCATCCGCGTTGATGAATTGTTTTGACTATGACACGTACCGTGTGTCTCATCTGGAAGTTGTGCACCAGGCCGAGGTCGACAAACATGCGCACGGTACCCAACGTGGTTTCGGTGTCCGACAAGTCGAAGTCACTGAAGCCGAAGTCCGGAAGTCGTAGCGACTGGGCCGACGGGATTGTGGCTGCCTGCCCAGTGGACACATGTATACTGGTTAACAATTACTGCAGTGTAAAAAAAAAAAAACGTGGGTGGGGGTATGTAACAACAAGTATTTCTGTCCTTATGTGATAAAGTAATCCCCTTTGTTAAATTATGAGTTTACTGTTTTTGGAAATTTGAGGTCTAGTTCACAAGGCTCCGCCAAGGCCTGATTACCGCCAGATCTGTTGAATCAAGAAATCACTTAAGTGCCTACCTAAGTACCAGACAAAGTGAAGTAGGCTTACAAGATCTCAAAAATAAATACAGTATATCTTGCCACAAGCCAAAGAAATTCAAGAACAAATGAGGAACAGAGTGATCAGATAAGATCAGAGTGCTTTGGGACTCCCAAAAAATTACTCCCAAGAGTGCAGGGAAGATTCGCCCAAAAAGGTCACAATCAAGCCCAGAACAAAACCATTCAGAGAACTGCAGGCCTTACGGACCTCAGTACAGATCAGTGTTAATGACTCGACCAGAAGAAAGACCCATTAGGGAATCTGTGGGAGAGTTCCAAAGTCAAAACTATTGGTAATGAGGTGAAAATAACACAAAGCCTCGTTTCAGATTTGCCAACAAATATCCTAATCATCCCCAAGACTATGAAAAAAATATTCTATGGATTGAGACAAAAATTGGAAACTTTTTTTTTTAAGTTGTTAGCAACTGACTTGAATATCTTGCCAACAGTCAAACATGATGGTGACAGTTTTTACGGCCTGGGGTTGATTTTGCCCCTTCAGGGTCTGGACGACTTGCTGTTATTAATGGAACAATGAATTCTTGTTGCCAACCAGAAAATTCTGCAGGTGGACATCCAGCTACCAGTTCTAGCAGGACAAATTCCCTAAACATCCCGAGTCCAACTCTGCATGGCTAAAAAGGAATCCACGTGAGATACTGTAGTATGACTTTAGAGAGGCAGTTTATACTCAAGAACCCTCCCAATATGACCAAGATAAAACAATTCTGCAAAGAGTGGGCCATATACTCCAATTAAGTATATTGGTTACCTGTAGCCACTGGGATTCTTCTGCAGCAGCAGAAGCGTGATATGAAAGGACCTGCAAAACACACCAGCAGCATAAAAATAAAAAAAATTAGTTAACTGCAGACAGCAGTAGTCGTGCATGAGAGGCTCAATTTGGGATTTCTGACAACATACGGCGGGCACCGACCTCTAGAGTGACCTGCTGCTTGGCCATCGCTCTCTCCACGGTCTCGTACATCTGCGTGTTCTGGATGGCAAGGCCGCAAAAAACGGCAAAGGCCTCCAAGAATTGCTCGTCGTTCCTGTTGAACGTCTTTGTGGCGCCCGACACTTCATCCATCTTGTTCACCAATTGGCAGCAACCTACCACACGCGGATGTTTCTTTGATATCTCAAAATTGACACCTTAGCCCTGTAATATTGTGACTTGCCTCTTGGAACATTGCAAACTGATTCTCGTAACACTCCGTAACATAACTTTATTGCTGTAACGATCTTAATCTGATAGTTGCAGCGTATCCTATCCATCAACCAGAGCTCCTACCTATGACTTTGTCTTTCTTGCCGTTCTTGATAGGAGTGCAAAGCAAACTCTTTGTCTGTTTGCTGGTCTGGTGTTGCTTTTCACACTGCTAGATAAAACAAAAGACTTTACTTGTAGTAAGAAAAATAAAGTAGCCCCAAAAAACGATTAAATACAGACCGTTAAGGGGAAGCGTTGGTCTTTGTTGACATCGGCAATGTTGAGGGGCTGCATGGTGTTTTTAACATACTGAGCGTACATGTAGTTGATCTGGTTGACACAAGGAGATTCTCTGAGGAGATTTACAGCAAAATGTTCATCATTAAAAGAAAAAATGATCACATTTTATATTTTCATTCATTTAGCATGGCTGTCGGATTACATATCTGTATCAGTTTGCCAAAGGGGGAACTGTACAGTCTACTGTAAATGGGCATGCTCCAAAGTATTATTCAGGGCAAAAACAAACTACGAGAGAATATAGTCATAGAAACAAAGTCAGACTTGGTTCTGTCGTATAACTTGCCTTGTCATATTTTGGCTGCATTTTTTGTGTGTGGAAATTCCGACTTCATTCGCATAACATGGCAACTTTATTCCTGTAGTTTCAACACTTGCTTCTAGTAACAAGACATTTTTTTCTTGTAACATTACAACTTGTTTCTCGTAACATTACGACATTAATCCCGTATCATTTCGACTTACTCGTAGAGTTGCATCTGTTTCTTTTTCTTATGACAATCCAACTTTCTTGTTCAATTATACGGAATCAAATGTAATGGCTTCACCCTTTGCGTTCAGCCTTACCTGTTGGGCGAATTTAGGACTTCACCCTGCCCGTCATATTCCATATGAAAGACACTGGAAAAGGGGTTCTGGGGAGGGGGGGGGGGGGGGACAAAAGTCTTTCCTTTTAGTTACTTTTTACAAGACAAATCACCTCTTTATTTCTTCCAATGAAGCCATTAAGACAATGCAACTTGTCCAAGTTACAAGCAATGCTCCATTACGCATTAAGCCTTGCCAGATTGGGAGTTTATTTCAACATTCCTTGTCTTTCTTCTGCTCCCGCCCACCTTATAGGGACTTGTTTTTGCTCAACATGCACTCACAAAAAAAAAGATTCTTTTCCCATTTTAACAGGATGTTAAAGATAAACTAATCACTTTTTTTTTTTTCTTGTTTAGGAAAACTTTGCTCCCAATCCTTGCAGCCCGTTACTCTCTTGGGTCATAAAAAGGGCTTTAAATAGAAAAAGATCCTTCAATGTTTGGACTTTACTTGGGGTCACTGGCAAGGCTAAGTAGTTTTGAGAAGGATGTTTTCCTTCAGGCATGTAAATGTTCTGAAAGCCAAAAGATGGACAACCTATGGCTCGTGGCCCATATGAGGCCCGCCAGAGGTGTTCTAGGGTCACTGTGGTGCTGACCTCTGTGGAGTCGTTTTCAGCAATGAAGACCGTACAAGCCTGGGCCTGCATGAAGGACAGGATGGTTCCCACAAACTTCCTTAGTAAAACCTCTAGACACTGCTGCTCCTCAAAGATGAGATTGGCCAGTTCCAACAGCACCTGAGCAAATCATTATTTGCATGAATGCAACGTAAGGTATATCAATGTACATAACGAGAAGATTAGTGTACCTGATTACGTCGGGTTTCTAGCTGGGACGTCTCATAGAGCTGGGCATTGTGCAGAACGATGCCCGAAAAGGCCAAGTAAGCTGAGAAGTCCTGTTTTGTGAGAAAAACATATTTTTTAAATGATTAACTTTCTTCTCATAAAATTCTAACATCACAACTTTTTTTTTTCATGTAACATTGTGTCTTGTTTGTCGTAACATTACCAAGGTATTCTTGCGAAACTCTCATTTAGTGAATATTCTCATTCACTCTCAATAATCGGAACATTGCAACTGGGTTACCCCGATCGTGCAGTAGCAGTGGTAACGGGGCCAACAACAAATGGGGGAGGGGGGGGGGGGGCAACCGAACTGTACACGTGTTTTGAGATTGATGGCAAATGATTCCTCGATTCCGGAGTGACGTAATGAATATTCTACGAGTGGTTACCCCGTGTTCGACTGCTGGTGAGTGTCAGAATAACCAAGAAATAATCAAATGGGAGTTTTCGTACCTTTTCATCCTGTTGGCTGAAGGCTCCATCCTTGCCATTTTTCTTATTGATAGCTTGAGCCACTCCAACAACCTGCCATTGGGTGGTTTGAGACTCTTCATTCCGTTACACTTTCATTGAGCATTTGTGGGTTTTTGTTTTTATGATAGCACAATACTGTCATTACCTCGTCTCGGTGGTTCTTGATGGGGAGGCACAGAATACTCTGCGTCTTGTAACCTGTGATCATATCGACCTCCGCGTTGAATCGGGGGTCCTGGGGTGGGCAAACCAGAATAAAAACATTTAAAATGCCCAATGGAAAAGCAAAGATCCGGCTTAAATGATTGACCTGAACATCCACTCAATGACTGTATGAGAAATTAGCATAATTCAGGAAAATGTGCGAACAGCCATCTGAATTTGACCCCAAACAAATCGTGAACTTTGAACTGTCACAATGCATGTCCTTAATCTTATCAAATTCTGCGGGGTTGAGTTTGATTTAAATCTAATGTGAGTCCATCTGTTTGACAAGTTGAAGTTGATGCAGACCGCTGCATGAGCCTGTTTGAACTGGATAAATAATGATAAACACACTTAAACATTCAAGAGCACTCTCATTAGGGGGTGCACTAATTGGACAGAGCAATCAGAGGAACATGCTTAATCAACTGCAGGAGGGATGATGAAGGCACTGAAAGGATGCCGGGAAAACACAATGTGCTTTCATTCAATGTTTACAACATGAATATAAAACTGCTGCTAAACATTCGGGCAACGATTTGGGTAACGTGTAAGCGTCAACGTGTTACCTCATAAGCGTTCTTGATGTTGAGCGGCTGTCCCGTGGCGGCCACGTGTCCCACAATGCCCTTGTTCCACTGCAGTCGGATGCTGCTGCTGGACGATTCCTCCAGCGTGGATCCCTCGGCCACGTCAAACAGGCGGCTGATCAGGAACTTGGTGTTGGAGCTGTCCTCGCCCACCTGAAACCCCAAACAAAATGGCCTATTATAGCGCCTTGCTGTCGCCTTAAAGTGACTGCTATGTGTCTCTTTATTGTAACCCAAGATCAACTAAATTCATCCCCTCTGGATTATTGTAGAGGTTCCTGGGATAGGACCGCTACAGTTAGCATTAGTCAGTCCAATAAATACAACCACATAGGTCATTTTGAAAAGGTGCCAAATTACCACCAAGTGTTGCGTATTTTAGTTTAGTGGCCTCTATCGGCCATGTTAAAGAGCGCAAAAGTCCAAAACCGACTCTCAAACCCGGTCCGGCCAGTCTTTGGTCCGAAGACGAGTGTTTATCTGACTGAGCTATTTGACCAGTGATTTAGTGTTGACTACGTGTTTTGTAGCAGTCTACAAGCTCACTGTGCCTTCTCCTAACCTCAACCGTTAGTCCGTGACGGTAAATTGACACACAGTACATGTAAAGTTGTGAACACACAAAAAAAAAAAACACTTAAGATTTATACTGGCCTGTTAGCTTAGTAAGTTAAACATTTGTCGTCCAACCAGATGACCCGAGTTTGATTCCCATTACTTTACTCGCTATTTAACAAGGCTGATAGAACATGGCTGATTGAGGTCGCTAAACTACAATATGTAACACTCGTATTTTGGTGCATGGTAAAAGGACTTGTTTTTCTCAGACCTGCAATGCGTATTTGAAAACTGGTTGCTTAAAGAAACGTTCCCCTCGCTAATGGAGCATTCACAAAGTCACCTGTTTCTTTTATGGGGGGCGGGGTTGAGTCGTTATTCGTTGCAAAACTCACTAGTTATTTTTGTGCCCATGAGGCCAATCTTGCGGTATCATGGTACCAAGGAACTATGTTGATGTGAATTGAGGATCCATTTTGTGGCATCTCCAGGCAATTTTAAACCTCTTTAGGGGGAGCATCAATTATCGCAGATTTTTGCTCTTCGCAACTATGGCACCAAATGGAGCCTGAGATCTGATTGGACAAAACAATCCTTCAATACCACTAATCTAAACTATGGTCGCTGGTATGATGGATCCTATCCTCCAAACTCATCCGACCCAAACCACACATTTGGGCTTTTTCCATTGACACAAGTCAATGAAAAAGTGGCAATGCCCTGAGGTGTTATTGTGAGAAGAAACATCCTGTTTTTAAGAGTATATTATCTCCCCACCCCACCAGAAATAGTGAGTAGCGGTCAGCAGCAATGAGCTCGTTGATGTGTAGGAAGATCTTGTGGCAGAGTGCTGTCACGTCCAGATGGCTGGAAACGTCCTTCACCAGCTCCAGTAGTCGAGCGCAACGATCGCCTCGGTTACTGCCGCCGCTCCCCACCTTGGCGCTTCCACCTCCGCCGTCACCGTCCAGCATCCCAGAGCCCCACGTGGGGACGCTCTTGTGGTCTACGTCACTCAAAAACGTCACCGAGCCCTCCACGTCCGTCACCACGATGGGCCGGAGAGGGCGGTCAAATTCCGATGCGGAAATTTTGCGAGTCGGGGCTCCGGAGGGTTGGTTGGGAACTGCGGTGGTTGCGGGGGAGTGACTGTCCAAAACGCTAAGCACGGCGGGATCCCGGGAGGACGGATTGTCTTTGGAGGCGGGTGTGATGGCGTGGACACATTCAGCGAACCAGGCATTCACCATGTCCCTGTTAGTAAGGCATAAAAGTCAATTCATTGATCATCAACAACTCCATCAGTCATTTACTGAAAACGTTTGCATTTTTTGTGCTCTTTCAGAGTTTTCCAAAGATGTCGCCAAAGCTTGGTCTAAATAGCAAAACAGTAAAGTTGTAGTACAGTTTTAAAGAGCTTCTGATTAACCCAGGTAAAATTCTAATGTTCTAGTAGGCTTTTCCTTCCCACTCTGTCCCATAGCCCAGACTTATAAAGAAGACAGGAGATCAAGTTTTGTCTCTTGGCAGCCTACCTTATGTGAGTGTACTTGTTCATCAATTTTGGAGGGACGTCCAGTTCTTGGTAATGTCACTCACTGCCTTTAAAAATTTATTTGTACCCGTCTCCTGACTGATACCTTTGAATAGTGAGATCCCTCAGATGCTGACTACAAAAATAGTCGGGAGAAGCCTCCTTGAACATCTCAAAGTTATTTGGGGTTACTCAGAGGGACTTCACATGGTGGCATATTTGTGCTGAGTCCTTTGGAACATGAGTTTGAATGTGATTAGTTCATTCTGAAAACAGCCAGACACTTTGCCAGTTTTATGAGGGTGTGCATATTTGTGCAACCGCATTATCTCAGGTGTTTACTCCGACTCTTGAAAAGATTGGAAAAAAATGTTAATAAAGGCAGTCACATTAACGTTGGAAAAAGTTTTTAATACCACAAAAACCTGCCATTTGAACAGGGGTGTTTAGACTTTTTTTTATTTCCGTTGTCGTTGCTATCTACTTTAACGCATGTTGGTCAAAAAAGTAGCCTGTTTCATAATATTATCATTAGATTTTTTTTGTTTTTCAGTCAAAAGTGGCAAATTTAGCTGTTATCCCATTAACAATATCCTTTCAGCGTCGTTGCTATTAAGGTTAGCATATGATTTGTCGAATTAAATTATATTTTGTCAAGCAAATATTGCCTCTTTTTTTTTTTAACAAAACACAGATAATTTATTGTTTTAACATGAAATGTATATCTACAACCCTTAAAATCAAAATAATTTGTGCATAACTGATATTTAAAATGATCATTTTTATTTGCCATATTTGACGAAAATGTAGCCTATATAGTCGCAAAATGTGGAATTACACACTTTTCACTCGAATGATTATGCTCTTCAACACAAACTTAATAATGTGTTAAGTGTTTTTAAAAAGGCGGCCAGTGATTGAAAGTGCACACATATTTACCTTGTTGCCTAATTATCACGAGGACGCATTGGAGAGCACGAATTAAAAACAGCGTGCAGTAAAAGTTAATCATTGAATGACCCCTGCGCAATTTTCATGTAACATGCACATTGCAAGCAGGAGCACACTTGAGCGCGATAAAGGCGCGTTAAAACACAACAACAACAGGCACGCACGCACGCGCACGTCGCTCGCTTTTACCTGGACGCTTTCCTGACAAAGTAGGAGTGCGTGAAGTCGAGGTGGTCGTCCAACCACGCTTCCATCATGTCCTCCTCCATGGCGTGTCTCTGCCTCTATATATCCACAATAGCGCGACGGTCCCCCATATGGCAGGGGGAAAAAAGAGAAAAAAGAAAAAAAAAAGACTAATGCGCGGAAGCGAGCAAGAAAAAGTAAACAACGTGCAACGCGCGCGAATCACAGGACGGCCACTTTTTATTTCTTTTTTTTATTGTGTGTGGGATTAGATTCAGAGAAGAGAGTGAGGGAGGAAGAAAGAGATCAGGCAAACACTTCCTCTCTTGTCAAACATGCGGAGATAACACAGACACCAACCGGCTCCGACGGACGCGCAGTGGCGGAGCGTGGGGTTACAAGCGTCAGGGGCAAAGTCACATAACGCCCCCCTTCCATCCCCAAACCCCCCACTTACATTGGAACGCATGTAAGTTGATGTTAAATAGAGGTTGGCAAACATTTTGGGTCCAGGCCATACTATTCTAAAAGTTATCCATTTTTGAGGGAGGAAAAAAGTCAGAATGTTACCATTAAAAAATACATATATATTGAGAATTTAAAAAAAGAAAATAAATTGTAGGCTAATGTGAGAATAATGAAAAAAAAGCTGTAACCTTTACAAGAACAGAGGCGTATTTTCTCGGATTAATAAATCAGAATCTTATGAGAATTAAGTCGTATTTTTCCAAGATAGTCATAAAGTTGCGATATAGAAGACAAGTGAATTTCAAAAATAGAGCTTTGTTTCACTAGAAAAGACACCTTTATTCTGATGTCAGATTTATGACTTCACTATTATATCACAGCTTTTGATTGACCTGCTGTAAATATTCACTTTTATTAAATGATTAAACAAGATTTATTGCTAATTGTTTTGTGGACTCTAATTCCATTTGTCGTTATGTTACGATTTTCTCTTGCAAAAATGTGACTTTATTCCAGTAAATCAACCAAAAAATTATATTATCATTTTAATTTTGTTATATTTTGACTTCAGTTTGACAAGGTAACTCGCAACATTTTAATTTATCAGTATTTTTTTCCAATTGTCTCCTATCAAGTCTTTATTCTTCTTATATTACGGCGTATTTTGAATGTAACAACTTCAATCTCATTAGACTTTTTAGAGAACGGCATTGTATTACTTAAAGGGTATGTCGATCGAGAGTTGAAAGCCAAACTATGGCAAGACACCGAGACACTGCATATACTAGGTAGGCTTTACTTTTATATTGCACGGTACTCCGTAAGGAACCTGACGGTGTTATTTAATTTAAAAACACACTGAAGGCTAGTACACACAAAGAAACACACATTTTACAATAGTCAAAGGGGCGGATTATTTTTTTTATAGATGGCATAGGGCGACCTGTCGCTGCTTGACTTTGATTGTTTCATGGCTTCCTGCCTTTTATGTGTCTGTTGGTTTGACTTTGGTCCCTCCAGATGGACCCCCCCCACCACCCACCCTTTCCCAACCGGCGGTGTTCCCTTACTCGCAGATGGTTGCTCGTTGTCCCTGGAGGAGAGGAAAGGGTGGATTGGTGGGGGTGGTTGGACATTACAACGGCAGAGACCCCCCCCCCCCCCCAATCGGGAGTCTATTTCATGCTAGTGAGGCTCCAAACCTTTCGGAGACCTTGGTTTGATAGATAAAAAATCCGCAAAGTAGTCAGCATCTAATTATTGTTTTTATTATTTACTGTCTATATAAGCGCTATACATAATGTAATGATGGATATTTTTAAGCTTTATGCATAACAATAGTACAAAATATGCATGTTAAGTGCAGGTATTATTTTTGTCCACTTGAGGTCGCCATCCGCACGTTCTACACTAGTGTCTGTGACTTTAAAAGGTGGGACCTGTCCTGGTGAGTGACGTGGGAGTCAACGAATGAGAGTGTCGAGTTGGCTGTCGTTTGCTCAAATTAGCGACCGGTTGTTAAATTGGTAACCATTAGCTCGTCTGCTAAGCAAGCTTCATACTGTATGTTGGGGAGGAGCTACGTTTTTGCCCGAGTTTTAAACAGAATACTTTTTTGAGACCGTGTTCACCACATGCATGTACGTGCACGTTTAAGTAATTTTTGACAAAATCAAATCTGTTGGCCATTTATTTTTAAGGCCAATGTTATAAGTTTAAAATGTTTGTGTGTATTTTTTTTTAACCATAAATATACGCAATTATAGACTTTTTTATGGGCGTGTCAGTTACGTTAGTAGTAGTAGTATACTTTTATGTATGTGTATATATTTTGTATATTTTTTAATAATAAAAAAAAGGCCAAAAAAAATCCATGTCTTGTTAAACTATCTTTTTTCTTAGTATGACTTTTTATGTTCACACTCTCACCAAATTCTGCAATTTTTCTAATAAAAAAACAAACAAAAATTGCTTAGATATATTTTATATATTAAAATAACTAATGCAATTATTTTCTCACAAAATAACTTATAACTCTCCTTATGTTACAACATTATTCTTGTGAACTTTTTCCTGTTACGACTATCCTTACAAAACTAGGCTTTTCTTTTTCTCTGAATTATTTTTTTTCTCTTCCTTGCAACATTTCATGCACCATTGTTCGTCAATGGAAATTATTTGTGTTCTTGTTGTATGACATATTTTTGTGGCAACATTTCTAGTTTAATCTCGTCTTACAAAAACCTTGTAATACAGCAACTTGAGTTTTTGTTTTTCTCAACTTCAACACATTTTGCTTCAGAATTGCACGGCAGCCTGGATCAAACCCTGCTCTGACGGCTTCTCTCGATGCGGCAAAAGTTTGACAAAGTCCAGACAAACGTGTCTGTGCAATGTCAAACAAAAGTAAACGTCACAGGAAGAGCAGAAGAGGCAGCAAGTGCTCATTCCTTTGCCCGGATCATCTGCAAAGTCATTTCCTGCCCACGCTCACAGTAATGAAAACACAAAAATATGACTAACCGATTATACCAGGGGTCACCAACTACGGTCCTCAGGGCACATCCTCCAACACACCTGATTCATATGATCAGCTCAATAGCAAGCTCTGTAGAAGCCTGATAACGATCCTTATCGTTTGAATCAGGGGCGTTGTAGGAGGGAAACATCTAAAACATGCTGCCCTTAAGGACCAGAGTTGGTGACCCCTGGATTATACAATGAACCAGGGATTCGAAACGTGCTTTCGTGGGAAATTACAACACACCAGAATAGCAACATTTTGGGCCACCCGTATTCTGACCCGGGTTGGGAATCACAGAGCACATGAAATACTTGGTGGCGATATCATTATTTATTTTAGTTGTATTTCCTGTAAGGTCACAATTGCGAGAGCATTATTGTCATTCTTGGTATTAATATTTTGAAGAATAAATTATTGGAATTAAGAGGAACATGTTGCACTTTATGAGGTATGAAATTGCAATAAAAAGGTCAACATTTGGCAGGTTTTAGTAGTACGAGAATACAATAAAGTTGCAATCGTACAAGGAAAAACATTCAACTTTTGTCGTTTGGCTGCCAATTCCTTTGTTTTGTTTTCCACAGGTTCCACCGGTTCACTTACAATCTGCCGGATCTGTGCTGATATATATATCAATTGCGTGTTGGAGGAATGTGAATGCAAATAACACACGTGCTTAGATGAATGCAATGTTGCTTTATTTTCATGAAAACAATACAAGTACAATGTCATAAGTTACCGGTTTGTAAGGGTGTCCTCGGGGTGGAAATGCACCAGAGGTTTTGGCCGTCGATGTTCGCTGTTGCCATTTTACAAGAACCATGTCCCTATTTTATGAGAAAATTGTTTCAAAATTAGTCAAATGATACAATTTAGGAGAATATTTCCATCATTTGGCACGTTTAAAGTTATAACTTTGACAATGGTGAAATATGAGACAAATGTTAGCATTTTACAAGAACATTCTCATTTGACTGTTCATTATAAAAACAATAATAATAATTATGATTATTTCCGCTAGTAAGTGCCACGCAGCCCCACTAAGTTATTCAAATTTGAAAATAAACACTTTGTGTCAACTGAAAATTACATCACGCTTTTACAGGAACTACTGCATAATTTGTCACTTTAAAAATCGTATAGCTACCAGACTGGTGAAATATAAGACAAATGTTGGCATTTTAAAAGAAAGATTTCCTTTTATTTATTAATTAATACATTTTGTCATGAAAGCAAAATGTTCCCTCAGTTATAGTTCAATTGTATTATTGTCGTTAACACAAAATAAATACTGCAAGTTGAGTTGTTGGCATTTTATAAGAAAAATGTAATCATTTGGCAGATTTAAAGTGCTTGTACTACCACACATGAATTTGTGAATCATGATATTAAAAAAACAAACAAACAGTATTTTTCATATTAGCATCTGTTCCCTTGGATGCAGATGTCAAAAAAGCGAAATTATTGCTGCTTTGCCAGTAACCATGACAACAGCACCAGGCAGGAGGCGCTGATGAGGTTCGTCTTGTGGCTCACTGCACTTGAAACTTCTGTAAAAACAAAAAACAAGAAAGAACATTGACATTGATTCCATTAACTAACCTGAAGGGGAAATGGACACTTTTCTAATATCTTACGCCCGCCATCCACAAAAATGAACGAGTGTCCACGTCAAAGGCCGTGATGTCGGGCGCAGCGTTCACCAAAACGCTAACGATGGCAGCGTTGATGGGCACTGAGCTGGATGCGAAATTCATGTCCACGTTGTTGATGATGGAGCCGTTACTGCCAAATGGAAAAGACACAATTGTACGCCTTGAATCTGTATTATCTGCTATAGCGTCTTGAGCGACAACTGACCTGAATGAAGCCACGTTCAAGGTGCGGAATGAAGAGAATTCCCTTACGTACAAAGGTCTAAGCTGTGGAAACATAAGCACAGGCTTAAGTCATATGCAGTACTACCAAAACACTGATGAAATACTACAAATTCAGGCATTTTATGATAGAAATGTTGACATTTGAAGGTATTTCAAAGTGTTTTATATCAGTAAGTGCGAGCTCTGGTGCTTACCGTTCCCTCGATAACGAAGGCTCGACTGATAAATGCTGCTGAAGATGAATCCAACAAATCCGTGGTGAACTGCTCTCCCGCTGAGCGGAATGTCAACCGTCGCGTCGTGAGTGCCTCAGCGGTGGTAGAGCTCGTCGGCGGCGCAACGGTTGTCGTGATCGCTGTGAATATCAATTGCAGACTATTAAGCGGCTGTATTCAGAAGTGGATCAGGACTGGACGAATGATGGTTTACCGGCGGCTTGTATGGACTCAGCGTTAAAGGAGAGGGTAAAGTTGCTGTTGGGGTCGTTCACGGTGTCTTGTAACGTTGTGGCCACGTCTTCTGCACTGGGGATCACTTCACCTGATGTGCTGTTGTTGTTGAACAAGATGTCCACCACCGCCTCGGTGTTGTCATTTCGCGTCTGAACGCGTCTGCATTAGCGATGGGTTATTCACATTGTCACATTACGACATCTGCATCAGTTCGAAGACGATGTTACCTGAAGCCTCGAACAATACAGAGATTGTAGGTTGAGTACCGCTCTCGGTATAAGTTGTCATACTGTGCAGAGAATGCAAATGTTAGCTCCAGTGATGCCAAACAATGAAACACCAAACTAACAATGTACTCACAATGATGAAGATTTCCAGAGCAAGAGCAATGAATTGTTGACTGTTGGGGTTGGCCAGTTCTGGTACGTATGGTACAATCAATACCGCAACGAGAGCTATAACCCTATCAGGTGGCGCAGGGGTTGTGGTGGTCGTTGTTGCTGTGGTGGTCGTTGTTGTGGTTGTGGTCGTTGTTGCCTTAGTTGTGGTTGTTGATAGACTGGTTGTATTTGAACCTCTGGTTGTTGTTGAGCCTCTTGTTGTATTTGAACCTACAGTTGTTGTTGAGCCTCTTGTTGTATTTAAACCTCTGGTTGTTGTTGAGCCTCTTGTTGTATTTGAACCTCTGGTTGTTGTTGAGCCTCTTGTTGTATTTGAACCTCTGGTTGTTGTTAAGCCTCTTGTTGTATTTGAACCTCTGGTTGTTGTTGAGCCTCTTGTTGTATTTGAACTTACAGTTGTTGTTGAACCTCTTGTTGTATTTGAACCTGCAGTTGTTGTTGCGCCCCTGGTTGTATTTGAACCTGCAGTTGTTGTTGCGCCCCTGGTTGTATTTGAACCTGCAGTTGTTGTTGCGCCCCTGGTTGTATTTGAACCTGCAGTTGTTGTTGCTACTGCAGTTGTTGCTACTGCAGTTGTTGGTGATAGAATGGTTGTATTTGAACCTCTGGTTGTTGTTGAGCCTTTTGTTGTATTTGAACCTACAGTTGTTGTTGAGCCTCTTGTTGTATTTGAACCTGCAGTTGTTGTTGCGCCCCTGGTTGTATTTGAACCTGCAGTTGTTGTTGAGCCTATTGTTGTATTTGAACCTCTGGTTGATGTTGAGCCCCTGGTTGTATTTGAACTTACAGTTGTTGTTGAGCCCCTGGTTGTATTTGAACCTGCAGTTGTTGTTGCGCCCCTGGTTGTATTTGAACCTGCAGTTGTTGTTGCTACTGCAGTTGTTGCTACTGCAGTTGTTGGTGCAACAGTGGTTGTGTTACTCTCTGTGAATATCATTGCAAAACATTAAGCAGATTCATTCAGAAGTGGACCAAGACTGGACGGGCAACAGCTTACCAATGACTTGTATGGACTGAGGATCAAAGGTGAGGTTGAAGGTGTTGTTGGGGTCAGCCAAGGTCTCTTGTAACGTTGTGGCTACGTCGCCTGCGCTAGGAATCACTTCACCGGATGTGCTGTTGTTGTTGAACAAGATATCCACATCCACCTCTGTGTTTTCCATTCGTATCAGGGCCACGGCAGGTCTGCAGTAGTGATGCGTTATTGACATTGTTAAATGACGACATTGGCATTGGTTCGCAGGCGATATTACCTGAAGCGTCGAACAATACAGAGATTGTATGTTGTGTAGCGCCTTCTGTATATTGGGTCATACTGTAGCGAGAATGCAAATGTTAGCTGCAGTGTTGACAAACAATGAAACACCAAACAAATGTACTGTACTCACAATGTTGAAAATTTGCAGAGCAAGATCATTGAATTGCAGGCTATTGGGGTCAGCAAGTTCTGGTACGTATGGTTTAAGCAGTACCACACGGACAACTACAACCAAATCAGGTGTGGGGGTTGTTGCCGTGGTTGTTGTCGTCGATAGAGTGGTTGTGTTTGCAACACTAGTTGTTGTTGAGCCTCTTGTTGTATTAAAACCTGCAGTTGTTGACATACTGTTGGTTGTTGTTGCTACTTGTGTTGTAGTTGACCCGGCAGTTGTTGCTACGACAATTGTTGTGCTTGAACCTGCAGTTGTTGCTACTTCAGTTGTTGCACCTTTGGTTGTTGTTGCTGATTCGACTGTTGTGTTTGAATTTCGAGTTGTTATTGCCACTGTGGTTGATGTTGTATCCCTGGTTGTTGTCGCTGCTCCGGTGGTTGTTGCAGCTCCAGTGCCTGTCGCCAGGTCACTTTTGGTTGTCTCGCCCGCGGTTGTTGATGCACCTATGGTTGTTGTCTCTGCTCCAGTAGTTGTGGCACCTCTAGTGGCTGTTCCACTTAAGGTTGTTGTCTCTACTGTGATTGCTGTTGCAATTCCAGAAGTTGTCACACCAGTGTTTGTTGTCGCACCTTCTGTTGTAGTTTTTTCACCGGTGGTTGTCGCAACTCCCGTTGTTGTTGCGGCTCCAGTTGTTGTCTCAACCCCTGTTGTTGTCTCACCTCCAGTGGCTGTTCCACTTGCGGTTGTTGTCTCTACTGTGATTGCTGTTGCAATTCCAGAAGTTGTCACACCAGTGGTTGTTGTCGCGCCTTCTGTTGTAGTTTTTTCACTGGTGGTTGTCGCAACTCCCGTTGTTGTTGCGGCTCCAGTTGTTGTCTCAACTCCTGTTGTTGTCTCACCTCCAGTGGCTGTTCCACTTGCGGTTGTTGTCTCTACTGTGATTGCTGTTGCAATTCCAGAAGTTGTCACACCAGTGGTTGTTGTCGCGCCTTCTGTTGTAGATTTTTCACTGGTGGTTGTCGCAACTCCCGTTGTTGTTGCGGCTCCTGTTGTTGTCTCACCTCCAGTGGCTGTTCCACTTGCGGTTGTTGTCTCTACTGTGATTGCTGTTGCAATTCCAGAAGTTGTCACACCAGTGGTTGTTGTCGCGCCTTCTGTTGTAGATTTTTCACTGGTGGTTGTCGCAACTCCCGTTGTTGTTGCGGCTCCTGTTGTTGTCTCACCTCCAGTGGCTGTTCCAATTGCGGTTGTTGTCTCTACTGTGATTGCTGTTGCAATTCCAGAAGTTATCACACCAGTGGTTGTTGTCGCGCCTTCTGTTGTAGTTTTTTCACTGGTAGTTGTCGCAACTCCCGTTGTTGTTGCGGCTCCAGTTGTTGTCTCAACTCCTGTTGTTGTCTCACCTCCAGTGGCTGTTCCACTTGCGGTTGTTGTCTCTACTATGATTGCTGTTGCAATTCCAGAAGTTGTCACACCAGTGGTTGTTGTCGCGCCTTCTGTTGTAGTTTTTTCACTTGTGGTCGTCGCAACTCCCGTTGTTGTTGCGGCTCCAGTTGTTGTCGCCATTCCGGTTGTTGTCTCTACTGCTGTTGTTGTCTCTACTCCAGTTGTTGTCGCCATTCCGGTTGTTGTTTCTACTCCAGTTGTTGTAGCTATTTCGGTTGTGTCTTGTCCACTTCTTGTTACCACAACTTGGGTGAATATATGAAGATTGGAAAGATTAGTCGCCTACATTTCAAGTGAGCAGTCATTTTCTTCTTAGCACAAAATGGAAGATTTACCGTAAAACAGTAGCAAGGCTGATAAACATGGTGCAGCACTCATTGTTTCTGTCTGTGAGCCTGCAAAATGTGAACACACAGTTAATCCAAGAAACACACCGTTAATCCAAGAAATTGAAATAATTTTTGCAGTTGCCGTTGTTTCAGTTTTTATTTTTTATTTTATTTTTTTAAAGTTCGGGTGGTATTTGGCATAAATTAATCAGAATGTTCCCCAGTAAAGCATTTAATGTTTTTGGCCATAACGTGAATTTGTCTAAAAATGCTGTCTAATTTAGGTGTCATTTCATCATTCTATTCCACAATATTGCAATTTTTATGTGAAATGTCTCAACTCGGAAAGAGATGTTGCCTCAGCTAAAGCTAAGAAATCAGGGTCTGAAGCTGTTTGGTTGAGGTTTAGATGTCTCAGGAATCATTGTACCTCCCTTACCAAAAAGGCAAAATCTGAGTACAATTTATCTAAAACTGCCAGTAATATAAATGACCTATAGAAATTCTGGATACAAATACAATCAACACCGTTGCCTTCAAAAGAGCCAAAAGACAAATTGTCTTGGTATCCATCTCTGTATCTCCCCAGACTCTTGCACTGATTTATTTTTGTTTATAAATGTGACTATTGGGCTCCACAAATCTTTTCTTTGCATATACTTGTGTAAAAACCCACCTATTGTTTGTGCTCTCAAAACATAAATCCTTCAAATGACTGTTCCTAGGGTCAGGACAGAGCTAGGTAAGACAGCATTCAAACATGCTGCTTCCTTTTCATGGTATAACTTACAAAAGAAAAGGATCTGACCCTGTCAGAACTTTTTACTCTGGGAGAATGCAAGTCTGTTGGAAAAGAAAGGGAAACAAATACTATTGGACAATCTGACTGCTTGTAAAATTGGCAGAAATGTGTTGTTAAATTATTTTACACTGGTACATGATTGTGATTTTCTTTTGTAATATTGATATGTGCTTCTGGTGTATGACTGTAATTTTGTTTTAAATTATTGTAACTATGTCTTTGCTGCCCCCTTGGCCAGGTCACTCTTGCAATAGAGATTTTCAATCTCGATGATTAATTTTTTTACTTGATTAAATAAAGGAAATTAAAAAATAAATGTAAAAATTATATGAACATTGTATTCCAATAACATCATTTATTTTTTAAATGTATTTTTCTTATAAATACCTACAATGTTTTGCTTAAATGTGTGTAAAATACAATATCTTGTAAATAAAATATATTGTTACGTAATATACATTTTATTCCAATGTGGCCAACCCCCCCTCCCCCCGAATCGTTGTATTTATTTGCCATATGAAAAAAACTTTAATTAATGTAAAATGAGACTTAAATGAGTAATTTCCCAATAAAGGATTTCATGGGTTTTTTTTACACCCAAAATTGAAAGTCACACATTTTAAAATATGCATCTTAAGGTAAAAATAAAAAAATACAATAAAAAAACTGCTAAATACAAAATAATTGTGGCGTATGCATAATTCGATATTAATTCAAATGTTCTTGTAAAAAGTGTTTTTAGACATTACCAATTGTTTCCACATTTACAAAAAAAAATAGAACATTTTATTATAAAAGCTTAAAACTTAAAAAGCACTTACCTCTTAACCCGTCTGTGTTTTTTTTATTTTTTATTATTATTTTTATATCTGCATAATTATTTAAAAAATAAATTAAAAACGTGTGCGGTTTGTTCCTCCCTGCCGGGTTGCTCAGTCTTGATGTTGATCTCCTGCGTTTGCATGCATATGTGTGCATGTGTATATGACAGAGAACAAAAGAAACAAAACTGCCTGAACCACTGTCATTTCTTTGTGCCTTTCCCTTTGCCACTTCCCAAGACAATAAGTCAAGCATTCCACTTACGTCAACTGACTCGGCCACATTTTTATTGAAAACGTGCAACAATATTTTTTTTGCTGTGCATTGTGACAGCTCTAGTTTCGCATGGCGGAGGAATTTTTGGACACAAAATAAGCACGGTTGTCAAGAAAAAACAAAATATGCACCTGTTTGCATAAAGCCCACTTTGTTGCCCGAATTCTCATAGGAAGAAAAAAAAGACATTTCTCTGGCCTCAACTAGGTTATTAGCAAAGCATAAAATACATCCATCCATTACGTGAAAAAAATATGTCTTGTTTTAATGATGAATTTGCACTGGAAAATTATACTGACATTCTGGAAAGCTATGCAGCAAAACACGCATGCATCATAACTACCAAAAAGAAATGTCTCAATTAAATACATAATTTTTTGCTTTGGTGTTGAATTGCATTTATTTTCTTCTTCTTAGGGGATTGTAACAAAAAATAACTGACAAGCTCTGCTTTCGGGAAATGTAGTGACACACAAGTTAGTTTTCAACATGAAAACATGTTTTTCCATTTACTTAAATGTAAATGTTTGAATCACAAACCTGTTAAATATACTTTTTATATATGAATATTTTAAACCATTTTTCATTTTAAGTGGACTTATTTAAAAATATTTTTAAGACAACCTTTTTTTTTCAATTTGAAGTTTTTTTTACATGATATATATACTGTATATATATATATATATATATATATATATATATATATATATATACTGTGTATATATATATATATATATATATATATAGTCATTTTGTGGGAACGTGATTTAAAGTTGTACCTTAGCTACGATGATATTTTTATCTACAACGTTTCTATCATCTTCTAAAGTTTCATAGATTTGATCCCAGTCAAAACCATCTACAGTGGGTTGCCTAAATAAGAAAAAGCAACCTAGGATTATAAATAAAACATTTAGTGCAGTAGTCATCCAAACCCTATCATCTGTACTGAAATTAAATATTTCAACCCCAAAACGTAAAAAAAACTATTTTTGGTCTGAAGAACAAAACCAGTCTGTTGCATGTTTGCAAATGACGCTTATCCATAGCTGATAACGACAGACCCACGCCAAAGTTTTTTCAGCCATTGTCTTATTTTGACGCACTACTCACAAATGATGAACACAAACTTTGGATTTTCGTTTCCCTTGCCCGGACGCGGGTCACCGGGGGCCCCCTCTGGAGCTAGGCCTGGAGGTGGGGCTCGAAGGCGAGCGTCTGGTGGCCGGGCCTACACCCATGGGGCCCGGCCGGGCACAGCCCGAAAAGGCAACGTGGGTCCCCCTTCCCATGGGCTCACCACCGGTGGAAGGGGCCAAAGGGGTCAGGTGCGCAGTGAGTTGGGTGGCAGCCAAAGGCGGGGGCCTTGGCGGTCCGACCCTCGGCTACTGAAGCTAGTTCTGGGGACATGGAATGTCACCTCTCTGACAGGGAAGGAGCCCGAGCTGATGTGCGAGGCTGAGAAGTTCCGACTAGATATAGTCGGACTCACCTCCACACACGGCTTGGGTTCTGGTACCAATCCTCTCGAGAGGGGCTGGACCCTCTTCCACTCTGGAGTTGCCCACGGTGAGAGGCGCAGAGCAGGTGTGGGCATACTCATTGCCCCCCGGCTGGGCGCCTGTGCGTTGGGGTTTACCCCGGTGAACGAGAGGGTAGCCTCCCTCCGCCTACGGGTGGGGGGATGGGTCCTGACTGTTGTTTGTGCTTATGCACCGAACAACAGCTCAGAGTACCCACCCTTTCTGGAGTCCTTGGAGGGTGTGCTGGAGAGCGCTCCCCCCGGGGACTCCCTCGTTCTGCTGGGGGACTTCAACGCTCACGTGGGTAATGACAGTGAGACCTGGAGGGGCGTGATTGGGAGGAACGGCCCCCCCGATCAAAACCCGAGCGGTGTTTTGTTGTTGGACTTCTGTGCTCGTCACAGACTGACCATAACGAACACCATGTTCAAGCACAAGGGTGTCCATATGTGCACTTGGCACCAGGACACCCTAGGCCGCAGTTCGATGATCGACTTTGTAGTCGTGTCATCGGATTTGCGGCCGTATGTGTTGGACACTCGGGTTAAGAAAGGGGCGGAGCTATCAACTGATCACCACCTGGTGGTGTGTTGGCTCCGATGGCGGGGTAAGATGCTGGTCCGACCAGGCAGGCCCAAACGTATTGTGAGGGTCTGCTGGGAACGTCTGGCAGAATCCCCTGTCAGAAAGAGTTTCGACGCCCACCTCCGGCAGAGCTTCTCCATTGTCCCAGGGGAGGCGGGGGACGTTGAGTCCGAATGGACCATGTTCCGTGCTTCCATTGTTGAAGCGGCCGATCGGAGCTGTGGCCGTAAGGTGGTTGGTGCCTGTCGGGGCGGCAATCCTCGAACCCGCTGGTGAGTCCTATTGGGCCTTTTTGGCCTGTGGGACTCCGGAGGCTGCTGACAGGTACCGGCTGGCCAAGCGGAATGTGGCTTCGGTGGTCGCTGAGGCAAAAACTTGGACATGGGAGGAGTTCGGTGAGGCCATGGAGAACGACTTCCGGACGGCTTCGAGGAAATTCTGGTCCACCATCCGGCGTCTCAGGAGAGGAAAGCAGTGCGCCATTAACACTGTGTATAGTGGAGATGGGGTGCTGTTGACCTCGACTTGGGACGTCGTGAATCGGTGGGGAGAATACTTCGAAGACCTCCTCAATTCCACCAACACACCTTCCTTTGAGGAAGCAGGGTCTGGGGACTCTGAGGTGGGCCCCCCTATCTCTGGGGTCGAAGTCACTGAAGTGGTTGGAAAGCTTCTCGGTGGCAGGGCCTCGGGGTGGATGAGGTTCGCCCGGAGTTCCTAAAGGCTCTGGATGTAGTGGGGCTGTCGTGGTTGACACGTCTCTACAACATCGCGTGGACATCAGGGACAGTGCCTCTGGATTGGCAGACCGGGGTGGTGGTTCCTCTTTTTAAGAAGGAGGACCGGAGGGTGTGTTCCAACTTTAGAGGGATCACACTCCTCAGCCTCCCAGGTAAGGTCTATTCGGGGGTGCTGCAGAGGAGGATCCGTCGGGAAGTTGAATCTCGGATTCAGGAGGAGCAGTGTGGTTTTCGTCCCGGCCGTGGAACAGTGGACCAGCTCTACACCCTCAGTAGGATCCTTGAGGGTGTGTGGGAGTTCGCCCAACCAGTCCACATGTGCTTTGTGGACTTGGAGAAGGCGTTTGACCGTGTCCCTCGGGGAGTCCTGTGGGGAGTACTTCGGGAGTATGGGGTACCGGGCCCCCTGATACGGGCTATTCGGTCCCTGTACGACCGATGTCAGAGTTTGGTCCGCATTGCCGGCAGTAAGTCGAATTTGTTTCCTGTGAGGGTCGGACTGCGCCAAGGTTGCCCTTTGTCACCGATTCTGTTCGTAACTTTTATGGACAGAATTTCTAGGCGCAGCCGGAGTGTCGAGGGGGTCCGGTTTGGTGGCCTCAACATTGCATCTCTGCTTTTTGCAGATGATGTGGTGCTGTTGGCTTCTTCAAGCCGTGATCTCCAGCTCTCGCTGGAGCGGCTCACAGCCGAGTGTGAAGCGGTTGGGATGAGGATCAGCACCTCCAAATCCGAGACCATGGTCCTCAGTCGGAAAAGGGTGGAGTGCCCTGTGCGGGTCGGGGATGAGGCCCTGCCCCAAGTGGAGGAGTTCAAGTATCTAGGGGTCTTGTTCACGAGTGAGGGTAGGTTAGAGCGGGAGATCGACAGACGGATCGGTGCAGCGTCTGCAGTGATGCGGACGCTGTATCGGTCCGTTGTGGTGAAGAAGGAGCTGAGCCGAAAGGCAAAGCTCTCGATTTACCGGTCGATCTACGTTCCTGCCCTCACCTATGGTCACGAGCTGTGGGTCGTGACCGAAAGAACAAGATCCCGGATACAAGCGGCCGAAATGAGTTTCCTCCGCAGGGTAGCCGGGCTCTCCCTTAGAGATAGGGTGAGAAGCTCGGTCATTCGGGAGGCAGTTGAGGTGGCTCGGGCATCTGGTTCGGATGCCTCCTGGGCGCCTCCCTGGGGGAGGTGTTCCGGGCATGTCCTACCGGCAGGAGGCCCCGGAGACGACCCAGGACACGCTGGAGAGACTACGTCTCACGGCTGGCTTGGGAACGCCTTGGGATCCCATCGGAGGAGCTGGCTGAAGTGGCTGGGGAGAGGGAAGTCTGGGCTTCCCTGCTAAAGCTGCTGCCCCCGCGACCCGACCCCGGATAAGCGGAATTGAAGATGGAACGGAACGGAACGGAACTCACAAATGTCTTTCCAAATGTCTGGCATACTTCATTCCACATGTCATTGGGTGTCTGTCTGCTGATTAACATCCGATTTGTGCTGCAGATTGTTGTCTTGCACCAGTTGACTGTCATTGTACCCGCCCTCATGTTTTTCCTTGGGAAAGTACATTTATGTGACATGTTGTCCTCTGACACAATTTTGGGCAATACAAAAAGCAAACCAAGACGCGTACAAAATAAATACATTTCACAGATAAGCACTTTGAACACCATATGATGTAGAAAGCGCTATATAAGCTCTACCCATTTACCATTTAGCTGTAAACTAGCTCAGGTGGCCGTTGAGATGGAAAAAATGGGACCGTGGTACACATTGTGTTATGATTTAAGATCACTTTGTCCCAAGGTAGACACGGGTGGCGGTATGAAAAGGTGTCAGCCATGTTCGCCGATATCCCAGAGCCAAATAATGAGCATCCTGCCACCTGCTATCACATTTGTCAAAGACTGAGCAAAACCAACAGGGCTCAATAAAACCAGTAAGTCCCTCGCAGCCAGTCAAAGTGTGAGAGGGCGAAGGGTGGATTTGTTGTCCACACATCCTCACGTACACATGTAGTTCACGGAAAGAAACATTTTGGCCATTTGTCCTCCATAAAATGGAATGTGTTAACGTTTTTTAAAGTAGTAAAAAAAAAAAATAATAATGGTTTTCTCATGGGTATTTTTGGCAACAGAAAATGAATGTCATTCAGAAAAAAACAACAGTTTAAGACTATTGATAAGAAATCACAATTTAAGATTAGATAAACAAGTACCATTTTAATTGTAATTAATTTAAAATATGGGAACAACTTTACCAAAATAAATGTGGATTCATTTAAAAATAATAAAAAATATCAAAGTTAAAAAAAGAATCATGATGTTGTGTTCAGTTAAGCAATGAAAGCGCCACAACATGGGACTCTACACCCAAGCAACAATGAAATGCTGACGTCGGTGATTTTGCTGATAGCTGGTGACATTTCTCGCTGGACGTGAGCTGTGAAGAATAAGGCGTGGGTTTACCACAGCGCTGTGGCCAACTGGAACGATGTCATTTTATCAAAAGGCGGGCCAACCTAAAGCATTTGCTCACAGCCAACATCAGTGGTTATTTAAAAATAATAATAATAATAATCCACATCCTTTACGAGATTGGTTCCCGGTTTGTTTTACTGCAGTGGTTCTCAACCCCAGTCCTCGAGTACCCCTATCCAGCCTGTTTTCCATGTCCCCTTCAGCCAACACAGCTGAGGATCATTATCAGGCTTCATGCAGAGCTTGCTGATTAGCTGATCGTTTGAAGCACTTGTGTTGGCTGTGGGAGGCAGGCTGGATAGGGGTACTCAAGGACCGGGCTTGAGAACCACTGGTTTACTGCAGCACAGGGTCTCCGACCTTTTTGAAACTGAGAATTCACAAAAAGAGGACACTCGGCCTCCTGTTAGTCGTTTAATGTCAACCGGACATTTTTCATGAATTTATAAAACCCCGGACAGGACGTAATAAAGTGGTCTGTCCTCCCCAAAAGAGGACGTTTGGTCTATTTGGAAATAACAAAGGTGTTCAAATCATATATTTGTTATATAAGTTGATGTGATGATTAACAAATGATATTCATTTATGTGAATGATCATGTTGATGATTTTCTACAAATCTCTGTACAATATTCCTAGAATATCACATTGTGGTCCTTGAGGGCTACGTAGTTGCCACAGGCACCATGTTGGCCACCCCTGCTCCAGAAGCCAACATTAGCAACGACTCCATCGCTTTTAAGAGATTAAGTTTCTGAATTCTTCTTTGATGTATGCACCATGTCAAAAAAAAAAAACCATAGCAGTGGGCCGGCTAATCTTCAGCCTGCGTAAAGAGCTAATGCTGGCTGTGGATTCAAAAACTTCCTTAACTCATTCACTGCCATTGACGGCTAAAAACGTCAAAAATTAATTTGAACTATTTCTATTAGTTTAACATTTTGTCCCCTCTTTTGTTAAAAAGAGTATGAAAAGCTATAATTTTTGTTATTGTACATTTAGAACAGATATACAATTTGTGATTAATCATGAATTAACTAGTAAAGTCATGTGATTAATTACGATTAAAATTTTAATCAACTGACGCCCCAAATTTTTTATCTTTTCTTCTTCTTTTTTTAATTCATTCACTGCCATTGATGGCTATAAACGTCGAAAATGCATTTGAACTATTTCTATTAATTTAAATTTTTTTCCACTTTTGTTAACAAGAGTATGAAAACCTTGAATTTTTTTCATTGTACATTTGGAACAGATATAGAATTTGTGATTAATCGTGAGTTAACTAGTGAAGTCATACGATTAATTACAATTAAAAATTTGTATTGCCTGTCGCCCCTAATTATTATTATTTTTTTAATGAATCTATGGCAGTGAATGAGTTAAGTACAAACCCATTTCCGACAAAGTTGGGCCACTATACAAATTGTGAATAAAAACTGAGTGCAATTATGTGGAAGTGCCAAATTTCAATATTTAGTTCAGAATAGAACATAGATGACAGGTCAAAAGTTTAAATTGAAAAAATGTATAATTTTAAGGGAAAAATATGTTGATTGAAAATGTCATGGTGCCAACAAATCTCAAAAAAGTTGGGACAGGTAGCAATGAGAGGCTGGAAAAGTCAATTGCACTCATAAAAAAAAACAACAACTGGAAGACCAGTTACCACTAAACTTGATTGCAGTATAAAAAGAGCTTCTCGGAGTGGCAGTGTCTCTCAGAAGCGAAGATGGGTAGAGAATCACCAATTCCTCCAATGTTGCGCAGAAAGATAGTGGAGAAATATCAGAAAGGCGTTTACCAGTGAAAAATTGCAAAACTGTTGAAGTAATCATCATCTAGAGTGCATAACACCATCCAAAGATTCAGAGAATCTGGAACAATCTGTGTGTGTAAGGCTCAAGGCCGAAAAATCATAAAAACAATTATTACACTATGCCCATGATCTTCGGGCCCTTAAACGGCACCGCACCGCAAACAGGAATGTTCTGTGATGGTATAGGGTTGCATGAGTGCGTGTGGCATGGGCAGCTTCCACATCTGGAAAGGCATCGTCAATGCAGAAAAGTATATTCCGATTGGAGAACAACATATGCTCCCATCCAGGCATCATCACTTTCAGAGAAGATCTTGCATTTCTCAACACGATAATGCCAGACCACATTGCAGCACCAATTACAACATCATGGCTGCGTAGGGAAATTAATTAGGGTATTGAAATGGCCAGCCTGCAGTCCACTTCTTTTCACCTATAGAGCACATTTGGCACATCATAAAGGGTAATAAAGAAAGCCCAAGACACTTGAACAGTTAGAGAGACGCGTGTTTGACAAGAATGGGACTGCATTCCTATTTCTAAACTTGAGAAACTTGTCTCCTCGATCCCCAGACGCTTGCAGACTGTTGTGATAAGAAGAGGGGTGATGCCTCACAGTGGTGAAAATGGCCTTGTCAACTTTTTTTTTTAGATTTGTTGACGCTATGGAATTTAAAATCAACATAGTTTTCCTTTAAAATGATACATTTTCTCAGTTTAAACTTTGGACCTGTTCTCTATGTTCTATTCTGAATAAAATATTAAAATTTGGCACTTCCACATAATTGCATTCAATTTTTATTTACAATTTGTATAGTGTCACAACTTTTTTGGAATTGGGTTTGTGGTAATGGTCATTGCAATTGTTGTGTTGCGATTGGCTGGCAACCAGTTCAGGGTGTACCCCGCCTACTGCCCGAAGCCAGCTGGGATAGGCACCTTTCGCCATCGGCGGTGGGTGGGTCGCGACAGCGTCGGACGTATTTGGAGTGGAGTGAATGAAGTGCGGAATGGCCGAGCAGCAACAGCAACAGCAGCACGAGCAGGAGGAGGGGATGAGGTCGCCGGACACGCCGGTGCCTGGTGGCTCGCCGACGGGGAAAGCGCTATCCCTCGCCCGGCTGCTGCAATACGAATGCTCACGCTTGCTCCAGTTATACGTGAGTCTCGCTTATATTGATATCAAGGGCATAAAATACATATCGATCGTACCGTACCGTCGGTGACGTTGCTGTTTTGGTACGGTTCATAACGGTACGTTTCTTTTTCGAATTGACTTCTGTGGGTTGCAGGCTGCAGCGTGCAACTGCAATGCATCACAAGTGGTAATGTAAATAATGTTGATAACGCCCACCTAGATAAATGTTTTATTTTGTAGGCCTCGGTTTTTGTTGCCTTGGCACCGAGAATTGACTTGTGGGTTCGTCAAATAGTTACATCAAAAAATATTAATTTTTTTTAAGATTTTTTTTTTTGCACTGATATTTTTATATTTAAAATATTGGTTTAGGAGAAGCCTTGCTTGAATAGGGGTTTTAATTAAATATTTGTTTAAATGATAATTTTGATTTTATTTCACGTTATTTTACATTCTTGCATTCTTTTTAGCATTTTTTTTGGTGAAAAATAGATTGGGGTGCATGAAATATTCATCCAAATATTTGCACATTTGATCTTTTTCTTTAGTTTTGTTTTTAGTTCATATACTAGTTAATTATTTTGCCGTGATTTTATAAAAGCGTACAGTGTGTAAATGCCTCATATAGTGTTACTTAAAAACAATTTTTTTTGTTTATGTAATTTTTGCACTTATGCAACAGCTTGGACAAAAAAATTAATAAGTTACATTTATGTAATTTTAAATTCAGATTTAATATTCACTGTAAAACAAAATTGATTAAAAAAAAAACACTGCGTTTCTCTCATCATTTTGTCTTTGGCAGTTGTCGTCTGGAGGCGTTGTCCTGGAGATTTTGTCCGATTGCATCCAAACAGGATGTGCATGCAGTATACTAGATGGACGGGTGACGCTAAATTGCGAGTTGTTTGACTTGTCATTGCGTGGAGTGACTGTCCAAAACGCAAAGCACGGCGGGATCCCAGGAGGACGGATTGTCTTTGGAGGCGGGTGTGATGGCGTGGACACATTCAGCGAACCAGGCATTCACCATGTCCCTGTTAGTAAGGCATAAAAGTCAATTCATTGATCATCAACAACTCCATCAGTCATTTACTGAAAACGTTTGCATTTTTTGTGCTCTTTCGGAGTTTTCCAAAGATGTCGCCAGAGCTTGGTCTAAATAGCAAAACAGTAAAGTTGGAGTACAGTTTTAAAGAGCTTCTGATTAACCCAGGTAAAATTCTAATGTTCTAGTAGGCTTTTCCTTCCCACTCTGTCCCATAGCCCAGACTTATAAAGAAGACAGGAGATCAAGTTTTGTCTCTTGGCAGCCTACCTTATGTGAGTGTACTTGTTCATCAATTTTGGAGGGACGTCCAGTTCTTGGTAATGTCACTCACTGCCTTTAAAAATTTATTTGTACCCGTCTCCTGACTGATACCTTTGAATAGTGAGATCCCTCAGATGCTGGCTACAAAAATAGTCGGGAGAAGCCTCCTTGAACATCTCAAAGTTATTTGGGGTTACTCAGAGGGACTTCACATGGTGGCATATTTGTGCTGAGTCCTTTGGAACATGAGTTTGAATGTGATTAGTTCATTCTGAAAAAAGCCAGACACTTTGCCAGTTTTATGAGGGTGTGCATATTTGTGCAATCGCATTATCTCAGGTGTTTACTCCGACTCTTGAAAAGATTGGAAAAAAATGTTAATAAAGGCAGTCACATTAACGTTGGAAAAAGTTTTTAATACCACAAAAACCTGCCATTTGAACAGGGGTGTTTAGACTTTTTTATTTCCGTTGTCGTTGCTATCTACTTTAACGCATGTTGGTCAAAAAAGTAGCCTGTTTCATAACATTATCATTAGATTTTTTTTGTTTTTCAGTCAAAAGTGGCAAATTTAGCTGTTATCCCATTAACAATATCCTTTCAGCGTCGTTGCTATTAAGGTTAGCATATGATTTGTCGAATTAAATTATATTTTGTCAAGCAAATATTGCCTCTTTTTTTTTTTAACAAAACACAGATAATTTATTGTTTTAACATGAAATGTATATCTACAACCCTTAAAATCAAAACCATTTGTGCATAACTGATATTTAAAATGATCATTTTTATTTGCATATTTGACGAAAATGTAGCCTATATAGTCGCAAAATGTGGAATTACACACTTTTCACTCGAATGATTATGCTCTTCAACACAAACTTAATAATGTGTTAAGTGTTTTTAAAAAGGCGGCCAGTGATTGAAAGTGCACACATATTTACCTTGTTGCCTAATTATCACGAGGACGCATTGGAGAGCACGAATTAAAAACAGCGTGCAGTAAAAGTTAATCATTGAATGACCCCTGCGCAATTTTCATGTAACATGCACATTGCAAGCAGGAGCACACTTGAGCGCGATAAAGGCGCGTTAAAACACAACAACAACAGGCACGCACGCACGCGCACGTCGCTCGCTTTTACCTGGACGCTTTCCTGACAAAGTAGGAGTGCGTGAAGTCGAGGTGGTCGTCCAACCACGCTTCCATCATGTCCTCCTCCATGGCGTGTCTCTGCCTCTATATATCCACAATAGCGCGACGGTCCCCCATATGGCAGGGGGAAAAAAGAGAAAAAAGAAAAAAAAAAGACTAATGCGCGGAAGCGAGCAAAAAAAGTAAACAACGTGCAACGCGCGCGAATCACAGGACGGCCACTTTTTATTTCTTTTTTTTTATTGTGTGTGGGATTAGATTCAGAGAAGAGAGTGAGGGAGGAAGAAAGAGATCAGGCAAACACTTCCTCTCTTGTCAAACATGCGGAGATAACACAGACACCAACCGGCTCCGACGGACGCGCAGTGGCGGAGCGTGGGGTTACAAGCGTCAGGGGCAAAGTCACATAACGCCCCCCTTCCATCCCCAAACCCCCCACTTACATTGGAACGCATGTAAGTTGATGTTAAATAGAGGTTGGCAAACATTTTGGGTCCAGGCCATACTATTCTAAAAGTTATCCATTTTTGAGGGAGGAAAAAAGTCAGAATGTTACCATTAAAAAATACATATATATTGAGAATTTAAAAAAAGAAAATAAATTGTAGGCTAATGTGAGAATAATGAAAAAAAAGCTGTAACCTTTACAAGAACAGAGGCGTATTTTCTCGGATTAATAAATCAGAATCTTATGAGAATTAAGTCGTATTTTTCCAAGATAGTCATAAAGTTGCGATATAGAAGACAAGTGAATTTCAAAAATAGAGCTTTGTTTCACTAGAAAAGACACCTTTATTCTGATGTCAGATTTATGACTTCACTATTATATCACAGCTTTTGATTGACCTGCTGTAAATATTCACTTTTATTAAATGATTAAACAAGATTTATTGCTAATTGTTTTGTGGACTCTAATTCCATTTGTCGTTATGTTACGATTTTCTCTTGCAAAAATGTGACTTTATTCCAGTAAATCAACCAAAAAATTATATTATCATTTTAATTTTGTTATATTTTGACTTCAGTTTGACAAGGTAACTCGCAACATTTTAATTTATCAGTATTTTTTTCCAATTGTCTCCTATCAAGTCTTTATTCTTCTTATATTACGGCGTATTTTGAATGTAACAACTTCAATCTCATTAGACTTTTTAGAGAACGGCATTGTATTACTTAAAGGGTATGTCGATCTAGAGTTGAAAGCCAAACTATGGCAAGACACCGAGACACTGCATATACTAGGTAGGCTTTACTTTTATATTGCACGGTACTCTGTAAAGAACCTGACGGTGTTATTTAATTTAAAAACACACTGAAGGCTAGTACACACAAAGAAACACACATTTTACAATAGTCAAAGGGGCGGATTATTTTTCTATAGATGGCATAGGGCGACCTGTCGCTGCTTGACTTTGATTGTTTCATGGCTTCCGGCCTTTTATGTGTCTGTTGGTTTGACTTTGGTCCCTCCAGATGGACCCCCCCCCCCACCACCCACCCTTTCCCAACCGGCGGTGTTCCCTTACTGGCAGATGGTTGCTCGTTGTCCCTGGAGGAGAGGAAAGGGTGGATTGGTGGGGGTGGTTGGACATTACAACGGCAGAGACCCCCCCAATCGGGAGTCTATTTCATGCTAGTGAGGCTCCAAACCTTTCGGAGACCTTGGTTTGATAGATAAAAAGTAGCCAGCATCTAATTGTTTTTATTATTTACTGTCTATATAAGCGCTATGCATAATGTAATGATGGATATTTTTAAGCTTTATGCATAACAATAGTACAAAATATGCATGTTAAGTGCAGGTATTATTTTTGTCCACTTGAGGTCGCCATCCGCACGTTCTACACTAGTGTCTGTGACTTTAAAAGGTGGGACCTGTCCTGGTGAGTGACGTGGGAGTCAACGAATGAGAGTGTCGAGTTGGCTGTCGTTTGCTCAAATTAGCGACCGGTTGTTAAATTGGTAACCATTAGTTCGTCTGCTAAGCAAGCTTCATACTGTATGTTGGGGAGGAGCTACGTTTTTGCCCGAGTTGTAAACAGAATACTTTTTTGAGACCGTGTTCACCACATGCATGTACGTGCACGTTTAAGTAATTTTTGACAAAATCAAATCTGTTGGCCATTTATTTTTAAGGCCAATGTTATAAGTTTAAAATGTTTGTGTGTGTTTTTTTTAACCATAAATATACGCAATTATAGACTTTTTTATGGGCGTATCAGTTACGTTAGTAGTAGTAGTATACTTTTATGTATGTGTATATTTTTTGTATATTTTTTAATAATAAAAAAAGGCCAAAAAAAATCCATGTCTTGTTAAACTATCTTTTTTCTTAGTATGACTTTTTATGTTCACACTCTCACCAAATTCTGCAATTTTTCTAATAAAAAAACAAACAAAAATTGCTTAGATATATTTTATATATTAAAATAACTAATGCAATTATTTTCTCACAAAATAACTTATAACTCTCCTTATGTTACAACATTATTCTTGTGAACTTTTTCCTGTTACGACTATCCTTACAAAACTAGGCTTTTCTTTTTCTCTGAATTATTTTTTTTCTCTTCCTTGCAACATTTCATGCACCATTGTTCGTCAATGGAAATTATTTGTGTTCTTGTTGTATGACATATTTTTGTGGACACATTTCTAGTTTAATCTCGTCTTACAAAAACCTTGTAATACAGCAACTTGAGTTTTTGTTTTTCTCAACTTCAACACATTTTGCTTCAGAATTGCACGGCAGCCTGGATCAAACCCTGCTCTGACGGCTTCTCTCGATGCGGCAAAAGTTTGACAAAGTCCAGACAAACGTGTCTGTGCAATGTCAAACAAAAGTAAACGTCACAGGAAGAGCAGAAGAGGCAGCAAGTGCTCATTCCTTTGCCCGGATCATCTGCAAAGTCATTTCCTGCCCACGCTCACAGTAATGAAAACACAAAAATATGACTAACCGATTATACCAGGGGTCACCAACTACGGTCCTCAGGGCACATCCTCCAACACACCTGATTCATATGATCAGCTCAATAGCAAGCTCTGTAGAAGCCTGATAACGATCCTTATCGTTTGAATCAGGGGCGTTGTAGGAGGGAAACATCTAAAACATGCTGCCCTTAAGGACCAGAGTTGGTGACCCCTGGATTATACAATGAACCAGGGATTCGAAACGTGCTTTCGTGGGAAATTACAACACACCAGAATAGCAACATTTTGGGCCACCCGTATTCTGACCCGGGTTGGGAATCACAGAGCACATGAAATACTTGGTGGCGATATCATTATTTATTTTAGTTGTATTTCCTGTAAGGTCACAATTGCGAGAGCATTATTGTCATTCTTGGTATTAATATTTTGAAGAATAAATTATTGGAATTAAGAGGAACATGTTGCACTTTATGAGGTATGAAATTGCAATAAAAAGGTCAACATTTGGCAGGTTTTAGTAGTACGAGAATACAATAAAGTTGCAATCGTACAAGGAAAAACATTCAACTTTTGTCGTTTGGCTGCCAATTCCTTTGTTTTGTTTTCCACAGGTTCCACCGGTTCACTCACAATCTGCCGGATCTGTGCTGATATATATATCAATTGCGTGTTGGAGGAATGTGAATGCAAATAACACACGTGCTTAGATGAATGCAATGTTGCTTTATTTTCATGAAAACAATACAAGTACAATGTCATAAGTTACCGGTTTGTAAGGGTGTCCTCGGGGTGGAAATGCATCAGAGGTTTTGGCCGTCGATGTTCGCTGTTGCCATTTTACAAGAACCATGTCCCTATTTTATGAGAAAATTGTTTTCCCAAAAATATTTTGCTCATTTTACAAGGGTCAGGTTGCCATTTTGTGTCTAGTCCAAGAAGCAAACGTAGTGTTTCTAAAGAATATGTTCTGAATTGGGCACGTTGAAGGTTGTAATGCTACCAGACAGGTGAAATACAAGACAAATGATGGCTTTTTAAAAGAAAATTTGAATCAGTTGGCACATTTGTCATACCGCAGTGGTAAAATGCGGGTCATGTGTCGATATTTACTGAAACAAGAGAAAAGTTAAGTGAAAAAATTTCATAATTTGTCACATTTAATAAGGTTCTAATGCTAAAATACCAGTGTATTAGAAGATAAATTCTGGAATTTAAAAAAGACAAGTGTTGCCATTAAATTAGTCAAATGATACATTTTAGGAGAATATTTCCATCATTTGGCACGTTTAAAGTTATAACTTTGACAATGGTGAAATATGAGACAAATGTTAGCATTTTACAAGAACGTTCTCATTTGACTGTTCAATATAAAAACAATAATAATAATTATGATTATTTCCGCTAGTAAGTGCTACGCAGCCCCACTAAGTTATTCAAATTTTTAAATAAACACTTTGTGTCAACTGAAAATTACATCACACTTTTACAGGAACTACTGCATAATTTGTCACGTATAGCTACCAGACTGGTAAAATATAAGACAAATGTAGGCATTTTAAAAGAAAGATTTCCTTTTATTTATTAATTAATACATTTTGTCATGAAAGCAAAATGTTCCCTCGGTTATAGTTCAATTGTATTATTGTCGTTAACACAAAATAAATACTGCAAGTTGAGTTGTTGGCATTTTATAAGAAAAATGTAATCATTTGGCAGATTTAAAGTGCTAGTACTACCACACATGAATTTGTGAATCATGATATTAAAAAAACAAACAAACAGTATTTTTCATATTAGCATCTGTTCCCTTGGATGCAGATGTCAAAAAAGCGAAATTATTGCTGCTTTGCCAGTAACCATGACAACAGCACCAGGCAGGAGGCGCTGATGAGGTTCGTCTTGTGGCTCACTGCACTTGAAACTTCTGTAAAAACAAAAAACATGAAAGAACATTGACATTGATTCCATTAACTAACCTGAAGGGGAAATGGACACTTTTCTAATATCTTACGCCCGCCGTCCACAAAAATGAACGAGGTGTCCACGTCAAAGGCCGTGATGTCGGGCGCAGCCTTCACCAAAACGCTAACGATGGCGGCGCTGTTGGGCACTGAGCTGGATGCGAAATTCATGTCCACGTTGTTGATGATGGAGCCGTTACTGCCAAATGGAAAAGACACAATTGTACGCCTTGAATCTGTATTATCATTAAATTATTATTATTATTACTATTCTATTATTATCGTTATTGTTCTGCTATAGCGTCTTGAGCGACAACTGACCTGAATGAAGCCACGTTCAAGGTGCGGAATGAAGAGAATTCCCTTACGTACAAAGGTCTAAGCTGTGGAAACATAAGCACAGGCTTAAGTCATATGCAGTACTACCAAAACACTGATGAAATACTACAAAAAAAACTTGGCATTTTCAATATTTTGCCCATTTAAAAGTTAAATGCTGATGAAATAATGTGTGACGAATGTTGGCATTTGACAAGGGGAAAAAAGAAGAAGGAAAAATGTCATTTACAAGAAAAAATTTATATCATTTGACACCTTTAAAGTTGTATCGTTACTTTGCTGGTCATATATTACAAGCTAAATGTTTTACTAGAAAAATGTCAGCATTTTGAATGAACAATGTCGGAATTTTATGAGCGTATCATAATTTTGCACGAGTTACCGCAATTCATGGTGTTTGTTTCAGTTGTAATCTTGCCACTGGTGAAGTATGAGATGTATGTTTTACACTTTTCCAAAAAGGTTTTGTCATTTAAAGTAAAGTGAATTACGAGACAAATTCAGGCATTTTATGATAGAAATGTTGACATTTGAAGGTATTTCAAAGTGTTTTATATCAGTAAGTGCGAGCTCTGGTGCTTACCGTTCCCTCGATAACGAAGGCTCGACTGATAAATGCTGCTGAAGATGAATCCAACAAATCCGTGGTGAACTGCTCTCCCGCTGAGCGGAATGTCAACCGTCGCGTCGTGAGTGCCTCAGCGGTGGTAGAGCTCGTCGGCGGCGCAACGGTTGTCGTGATCACTGTGAATATCAATTGCAGACTATTAAGCGGTTGTATTCAGAAGCGGATCAGGACTGGACGAATGATGGTTTACCGGCGGCTTGTATGGACTCAGCGTTAAAGGAGAGGGTAAAGTTGCTGTTGGGGTCGTTCACGGTGTCTTGTAACGTTGTGGCCACGTCTTCTGCACTGGGGATCACTTCACCTGATGTGCTGTTGTTGTTGAACAAGATGTCCACCACCGCCTCGGTGTTGTCATTTCGCGTCTGAACGCGTCTGCATTAGCGATGGGTTATTCACATTGTCACATTACGACATCTGCATCAGTTCGAAGACGATGTTACCTGAAGCCTCGAACAATACAGAGATTGTAGGTTGAGTACCGCTCTCGGTATAAGTTGTCATACTGTGCAGAGAATGCAAATGTTAGCTCCAGTGATGCCAAACAATGAAACACCAAACTAACAATGTACTCACAATGATGAAGATTTCCAGAGCAAGAGCAATGAATTGTTGACTGTTGGGGTTGGCCAGTTCTGGTACGTATGGTACAATCAATACCGCAACGAGAGCTATAACCCTATCAGGTGGCGCAGGGGTTGTGGTGGTCGTTGTTGCTGTGGTGGTCGTTGTTGTGGTTGTGGTCGTTGTTGCCTTAGTTGTGGTTGTTGATAGACTGGTTGTATTTGAACCTCTGGTTGTTGTTGAGCCTCTTGTTGTATTTGAACCTACAGTTGTTGTTGAGCCTCTTGTTGTATTTAAACCTCTGGTTGTTGTTGAGCCTCTTGTTGTATTTGAACCTCTGGTTGTTGTTGAGCCTCTTGTTGTATTTGAACCTCTGGTTGTTGTTAAGCCTCTTGTTGTATTTGAACCTCTGGTTGTTGTTGAGCCTCTTGTTGTATTTGAACTTACAGTTGTTGTTGAACCTCTTGTTGTATTTGAACCTGCAGTTGTTGTTGCGCCCCTGGTTGTATTTGAACCTGCAGTTGTTGTTGCGCCCCTGGTTGTATTTGAACCTGCAGTTGTTGTTGAGCCTATTGTTGTATTTGAACCTGCAGTTGTTGTTGCTACTGCTGTTGTTGTTGCCACTGCAGTTGTTGGACCTTTGGTTGTTGGTGCAACAGTGGTTGTGTTACTCTCTGTGAATATCATTGCAAAACATTAAGCAGATTCATTCAGAAGTGGACCAAGACTGGACGGGCAACAGCTTACCAATGACTTGTATGGACTGAGGATCAAAGGTGAGGTTGAAGGTGTTGTTGGGGTCAGCCAAGGTCTCTTGTAACGTTGTGGCTACGTCGCCTGCGCTAGGAATCACTTCACCGGATGTGCTGTTGTTGTTGAACAAGATATCCACATCCACCTCTGTGTTTTCCATTCGTATCAGGGCCACGGCAGGTCTGCAGTAGTGATGCGTTATTGACATTGTTAAATGACGACATTGGCATTGGTTCGCAGGCGATATTACCTGAAGCGTCGAACAATACAGAGATTGTATGTTGTGTAGCGCCTTCTGTATATTGGGTCATACTGTAGCGAGAATGCAAATGTTAGCTGCAGTGTTGCCAAACAATGAAACACCAAACAAATGTACTGTACTCACAATGTTGAAAATTTGCAGAGCAAGATCATTGAATTGCAGGCTATTGAGGTCAGCAAGTTCTGGTACGTATGGTTTAAGCAGTACCACACGGACAACTACAACCAAATCAGGTGTGGGGGTTGTTGCCGTGGTTGTTGTCGTCGATAGAGTGGTTGTGTTTGCAACACTAGTTGTTGTTGAGCTTCTTGTTGTATTTAAACCTGCAGTTGTTGACATACTGTTGGTTGTTGTTGCTACTTGTGTTGTAGTTGACCCGGCAGTTGTTGCTACTACAATTGTTGTGCTTGAACCTGCAGTTGTTGCTACTTCAGTTGTTGCACCTTTGGTTGTTGTTGCTGATTCGACTGTTGTGTTTGAATTTCCAGTTGTTGTTGCCACTGTGGTTGATGTTGTATCCCTGGTTGTTGTTGCTGCTCCGGTGGTTGTTGCAGCTCCAGTGCCTGTCGCATTTTCGGTTGTCTCACCCGCGGTTGTTGATGCACCCATGGTTGTTGTCTCTGCTCCAGTAGTTATGGCACCTCTAGTAGTTGTCGCGTCCCCGGTTGTTGTTCCACCTCCGGTCTCTGTCATGCCTTTGGTTGTTGTTGGACCCACAGTTGTTGTCTCTACGCCAGTAGTTGTCTCACCTCCAGTGGCTGTTCCACTTGCAGTTGTTGTCTCTACTGTGATTGCTGTTGCAATTCCAGAAGTTGTCACACCAGTGGTTGTTGTCGCACCTTCTGTTGTAGTTTTTTCACTGGTGGTTGTCGCAACTCTCGTTGTTGTTGCGGCTCCAGTTGTTGTCTCACCTCCATTTGTTGTTTCTACTGTGATTGTTGTCACGACTTCGCTTGTTGTCACACCTTCTGCTGTTGTCTCACCTCCAGTTGTTGTTGTTCCTTCAGTTGTTCTTGTGACTCCAGTTGTTAATGAACCTCCAGTAGATGTAGCAGCTCCAGTTGTAGTTAAACCTCCAGTGGTTGTTGCACCACCAGTTGTTGTCTCTACTCCTGTTGTTGTCGCTATTCCGGTTGTTGTCTCTACTTTGGTTGTTGTAGACATTCTGGTTGTTATCTCTACTTCAGTTGTTGCTACCCCGGTTGTTGTCTCTATTCCGTTTGTTGTCACTATTCCAGTTGTTGTTTCTACTCCTATTGTTGTCTCCAGTCCAGTTGTCGCTATTCCGGTTGTTGCACCGGTTGTCACACCTTCAGTTGTAGTTAAACCTCCAGTGGTTGTCGCACCACCAGTTGTTGTCTCTACTGCTGTTGTTGTCTCCACTCCAGTTGTTGTCGTTATTCCAGTTATTGTTTCTACTCCGGTTGTCGTCTCTCTTCCGGTTGTTGTTTTTACTCCAGTTGTTGTAGCTATTTCGGTTGTCTCTACCCCGGTTATTGTCACTATTCCAGTTGTTGTGTCTACTCCGGTTGTTGTCTCTACTCTGGTTGTTGTCTCTACTTCGGATGTTGTCTCTTCTCCGGTTGTTGTCTCCACTCCAGTTGTTATCCCCATTCCGGTTGTTGTCTCTACTCCAGTGGTTGTCGCACCACCAGTTGTTGTCTCTACTGCTGTTGTTGTCGCTATTCCGGTTGTTGTCTCTACTTCGGTTGTTATCCCCATTCCGGTTGTTATCTCTACTCCAGTTTTTGTCGCCATTCCGGTTGTTGTCTCTACTCCAGTGTTTGTCGCACCACCAGTTGCTGTCTCTCCTGCTGTTGTTGTCTCCACTCCAGTTGTTGTCGCCATTCCGGTTGTTGTCTCTACTTCGGTTGTTATCCCCATTCCGGTTGTTGTCTCTACTCCAGTGGTTGTCGCACCACCAGTTGTTGTCTCTACTGCTGTTGTTGTCACCATTCCGGTTGTTGTTTCTACTTCGGTTGTTATCCCCATTCCGGTTGTTGTCTCTACTCCAGTTGTTGTCGCCATTCCGGTTGTTGTCTCTACTTCAGTTGTTGTTTCTACTCCGGTTGTTGTTTCTACTCCTATTGTCTCTAGTCCAGTTGTCGCTATTCCGGTTGTTGCACCCTCAGTTATTGTCACACCTTCAGTTGTAGTTAAACCTCCAGTGATTGTTGCACCACCAGTTGTTGTCTCCACTCCAGTTGTTGTCGCCATTCCGGTTGTTATCTCTACTTCAGTTGTTGTGGCTATTCCAGTTATTGTTTCTACTCCGGTTGTTGTCTCTATTCCGGTTGTTGTCTCTACTCTGGTTGTTGTCTCTACTTCGGTTGTTGTCTCTACTCCGGTTGTTGTTGCTACTTCGATTGTTGTCTCCATTCCGGTTGTTGTCTCTACTTCGGTTGTTATCCCCATTCCGGTTGTTGTCTCTACTCCAGTTGTTGTCGCCATTCCGGTTGTTGTCTCTACTTCAGTTGTTGTTTCTACTCCGGTTGTTGTTTCTACTCCTATTGTCTCTAGTCCAGTTGTCGCTATTCCAGTTGTTGCACCCTCAGTTATTGTCACACCTTCAGTTGTAGTTAAACCTCCAGTGGTTGTAGCACCACCAGTTGTTGTCTCTCCTGCTGTTGTTGTCTCCACTCCAGTTGTTGTCTCCATTCCGGTTGTTGTCTCTACTTCGGTTGTTATCCCCATTCCGGTTGTTGTCTCTACTCCAGTTGTTGTCCCCATTCCGGTTGTTGTCTCTACTTCAGTTGTTGTTTCTACTCCGGTTGTTGTTTCTACTCCTATTGTCTCTAGTCCAGTTGTCGCTATTCCAGTTGTTGCACCCTCAGTTATTGTCACACCTTCAGTTGTAGTTAAACCTCCAGTGGTTGTAGCACCACCAGTTGTTGTCTCTCCTGCTGTTGTTGTCTCCACTCCAGTTGTTGTCTCCATTCCGGTTGTTGTCTCTACTTCGGTTGTTATCCCCATTCCGGTTGTTGTCTCTACTCCAGTTGTTGTCGCCATTCCGGTTGTTGTCTCTACTTCAGTTGTTGTTTCTACTCCGGTTGTTGTTTCTACTCCTATTGTCTCTAGTCCAGTTGTCGCTATTCCGGTTGTTGCACCCTCAGTTATTGTCACACCTTCAGTTGTAGTTAAACCTCCAGTGGTTGTTGCACCACCAGTTGTTGTCTCTACTGCTGTTGTTGTCTCTACTGCTGTTGTTGTCTCTCCAGTTGTTATAGCCACAACTTGGGTGAATATATGAAGATTGGAAAAATTAGTCGCCTACATTTTAAGTGAGCAGTCATTTTCTTCTTAGCACAAAATGGCAGATTTACCGTAAAACAGTAGCAAGGCTGATAAACATGGTGCAGCAATCATTGTTTCTGTCTGTGAGCCTGCAAAATATGAACACAAAGTTAATCCAAGAAACACACCGTTAATCCAAGAAATTGAAATCATTTTTGCAGTTGCCATTGTTTCAGGTTTTTTATTTTTTATTTTTTTAAGTTCGGGTGGTATTTGGCATAAATTAATCAGAATGTTCCCCAGTAAAGCATTTAATGTTGTTGGCCATAACGTGAATTTGTCTAAAAATGCTGTCTCATTTAGGTGTCATTTCATCATTATATTCCACAATATTGCAATTTTTATGTGAAATGTCTCAACTCGGAAAGAGATGTTGCCTCAGCTAAAGCTAGGAAATCAGGGTCTGAAGCTGTTTGGTTGAGGTTTAGATGTCTCAGGAATCATTGTACCTCCCTTACCAAAAAGGCAAAATCTGAGTACAATTTATCTAAAACTGCCAGTAATATAAATGACCTATAGAAATTCTGGATACAAATCTAATCAAAACCGTTGCTCTCAAAAGAGCCAAAAGACAAATTGTCTCCATTGTATCCATCTCTGTATCTCCCCAGACTCTCGCACTGATTTATTTTTGTTTATAAATGTGACTATTGGGCTCCACAAATCTTTCCTTTGCGTATACTTGTATAAAAACCAAGAACCCTATTGTTTGCGCGCTCAAAACATAAATCCTTCAAATGACTGTTCCTAGGGTCAGGACAGAGCTAGGTAAGACAGCATTCAAACATGCTGCTTCCTCTTCATGGTATAACTTACAAAAGAAAAGGATCTGACCCTGTCAGAACTTTTTACTCTGGGAGAATGCAAGTCTGTTGGAAAAGAAAGGGAAACAAATACTATTATACTATGCTTGTAAAATTGGCAGAAATGTGTTGTTAAATTATTTTACACTGGTACATGATTGTGATTTTCTTTTGTAATATTGATATGTGCTTCTGGTGTATGACTGTCGTTTTGTTTTAAATTATTGTAACTATGTCTTTGCGGCCCTCTTGGCCAGGTCACTCTGGGAATAGAGATTTTTAATCTCAATGATTTTTTAAAAACTTGATTAAATAAAGGAAATAAAAAAATAAATGTAAGAATTATATGAACATTTTATTCCAATTACATCATTTATTTTTTAAATGTATTTTTCTTACAAAGACCTACAATGTTTTGCTTAAATGTGTGTAAAATACAATATCTTGTAAATAAAATATATTGTTACGTAATATACATTTTATTCCAATGTTGCCAACCCCCCCCTCCCCCCGAATTGTTGTATTTATTTGCCATATGAAAAAAACTTTAATTACTGTAAAATGAGACTTAAATGAGTAATTTCCCAATAAAGGATTTCATTAAAAAAAAAATTACACCCAAAATTGAAAGTCACACATTTTAAAATATGCATCTTAAGGTAAAAATACAATAAAAAAACTGCTAAATACAAAATAATTGTGGCGTATGCATAATTCGATATTAATTCAAATGTTCTTGTAAAAAGGGTTTTTAGACATTACCAATTGTTTCCACATTTACAAAAAAAAATAGAACATTTTATTATAAAAGCTTGAAACTTAAAAGCACTTACCTCTTAACCCGTCTGTGTTTTTTTTTTAATTATTATTTTTATATCTGCATTATTATTTAAAAAATAAATTTAAAACGTGTGTGGTTTGTTCCTCCCTGCCGGGTTGCTCAGTCTTGATGTGATCTCCTGCGTTTGCATGCATATGTGTGCATGTGTATATATAGGTAGGACAGTGAATGGGAAGGACTTTGATCACAAATTGTGCCGAAGGTTTCATGGCATCAAGTGATGCTGACAGAGAACAAAAGAAACAAAACTGCCTGAACCACTGTCATTTCTTTGTGCCTTTCCCCGGCCACTTCCCAAGACAATAAGTCAAGCATTCCACTTACGTCAACTGACTCGGCCACATTTTTATTGAAAAGATGCAACAATATTTTTTTTGCTGTGCATTGTGACAGCTCTAGTTTCGCATGGCGGAGGAATTTTTGGACACAAAATAAGCACGGTTGTCAAGAAAAAACAAAATATGCACCTGTTTGCATAAAGCCCACTTTGTTGCCCGAATTCTCATAGGAAGAAAAAAAAGACATTTCTCTGGCCTCAACTAGGTTATTAGCAAAGCATAAAATACATCCATCCATTACGTGAAAAAAATATGTCTTGTTTTAATGATGAATTTGCACTGGAAAATTATACTGACATTCTGGAAAGCTGTGCAGCAAAACACGCATGCATCATAACTACCAAAAAGAAATGTCTCAATTAAATACATAATTTTTTGCTTTGGTGTTGAATTGCATTTATTTTCTTCTTCTTAGGGGATTGTAACAAAAAATAACTGACAAGCTCTGCTTTCGGGAAATGTAGTGACACACAAGTTAGTTTTCAACATGAAAACATGTTTTTCCATTTACTTAAATGTAAATGTTTGAATCACAAACCTGTTAAATATACTTTTTATATATGAATATTTTAAACCATTTTTCATTTTAAGTGGACTTATTTAAAAATATTTTTAAGACAAACTTTTTTTTGCATTTAAAGTTTTTTTTACATGATATATATACTGTATATATATATAGTCATTTTGTGGGAACGTGATTTAAAGTTGTACCTCTTTTTTTTTTTTATTAGCTACGATGATATTTTTATCTACAACGGAGTTTCTATCATCTTCTAAAGCTTCATAGATTTTATCCCAGTCAAAACCATCTACAGTGGGTTGCCTAAATAAGAAAAAGCAACCTAGGATTAGAAATAAAACATTTAGTGCAGTAGTCATCCAAACCCTATCATCTGTACTGAAATTAAATATTTCAACCCCAAAACGTAACCTTGGTCTATTTTTGGTCTGAAGAACAAAACCAGTCTGTTGCATGTTTTCAAATGACGCTTATCCATAGCTGATAACGACAGACCCACGCCAAAGTTTTTTCAGCCATTGTCTTATTTTGACGCACTTCTCACAAATGCATTTTCCACATGTCTGGCATACTTCATTCCACATGTCATTGGGTGTCTGTCTGCTGATTAACATCCGATTTGTGCTGCAGATTGTTGTCTTGCACCAGTTGACTGTCATTGTACCCGCCCTCTGTACAAGTGGCCATGTTTTTCCTTGGGAAACTACATTTATGTGACATGTTGTCCTCTGACACAATTTTGGGCAATAAAAAAAACAAACCAAGACGCGTACAAAATAAATACATTTCACAGATAAGCACTTTGAACACCATATGATGTAGAAAGCGCTATATAAGCTCTACCCATTTACCATTTAACTGTAAACTAGCTCAGATGGCAGTTGAGATGGAAAAAATGGGACCGTGGTACACATTGTGTTATGATTTAAGATCACTTTGTCCCAAGGTAGACACGGGTGGCGGCATGAAAAGGTGTCAGCCATGTTCGCCGATATCCCAGAGCCAAATAATGAGCATCCTGCCACCTGCTATCACATTTGTCACAGACTGAGCAAAACCAACAGGGCTCAATAAAACCAGTAAGTCCCTCGCAGCCAGTCAAAGTGTGAGAGGGCGAAGGGTGGATTTGTTGTCCACACATCCTCACGTACACATGTAGTTCACGGAAAGAAACATTTTGGCCATTTGTCCTCCATAAAATGGAATGTGTTAACGTTTTTTAAAGTAGTAAAAAAAATAATAATAATGGTTTTCTCATGGGTATTTTTGGCAACAGAAAATGAATGTCATTCAGAAAAAAACAACAGTTTAAGACTATTGATAAGAAATCACAATTTAAGATTAGATATCAAGTACCATTTTAATTATAATTAATTTAAAATATGGGAACAACATTACCAAAATAAAATTTGGATTAATTTAAAAATAATAAAAAATATCAAAGTTAAAAAAAGAATCATGATGTTGTGTTCAGTTAAGCAATGAAAGCGCCACAACATGGGACTCTACACCCAAGCAACAATGAAATGCTGACGTCGGTGATTTTGCTGATAGCTGGTGACATTTCTCGCTGGACGTGAGCTGTGAAGAATAAGGCGTGGGTTTACCACAGCGCTGTGGCCAACTGGAACGATGTCATTTTATCAAAAGGCGGGCCAACCTAAAGCATTTGCTCACAGCCAACATCAGTGGTTATTTAAAAATAATAATAATAATAATCCACATCCTTTACGAGATTGGTTCCCGGTTTGTTTTACTGCAGTGGTTCTCAACCCCAGTCCTCGAGTACCCCTATCCAGCCTGTTTTCCATGTCCCCTTCAGCCAACACAGCTGAGGATCATTATCAGGCTTCATGCAGAGCTTGCTGATTAGCTGATCGTTTGAAGCACTTGTGTTGGCTGTGGGAGGCAGGCTGGATAGGGGTACTCAAGGACCGGGCTTGAGAACCACTGGTTTACTGCAGCACAGGGTCTCCGACCTTTTTGAAACTGAGAATTCACAAAAAGAGGACACTCGGCCTCCTGTTAGTCGTTTAATGTCAACCGGACATTTTTCATGAATTTATAAAACCCCGGACAGGACGTAATAAAGTGGTCTGTCCTCCCCAAAAGAGGACGTTTGGTCTATTTGGAAATAACAAAGGTGTTCAAATCATATATTTGTTATATAAGTTGATGTGATGATTAACAAATGATATTCATTTATGTGAATGATCATGTTGATGATTTTCTACAAATCTCTGTACAATATTCCTAGAATATCACATTGTGGTCCTTGAGGGCTACGTAGTTGCCACAAGCACCATGTTGGCCACCCCTGCTCCAGAAGCCAACATTAGCAACGACTCCATCGCTTTTAAGAGATTAAGTTTCTGAATTCTTCTTTGATGTATGCACCATGTCAAAAAAAAAAAAACATAGCAGTGGGCCGGCTAATCTTCAGCCTGCGTAAAGAGCTAATGCTGGCTGTGGATTCAACAACTTCCTTAACTCATTCACTGCCATTGACGGCTAAAAACGTCAAAAATTAATTTTAACTATTTCTATTAGTTTAACATTTTGTCCCCTCTTTTGTTAAAAAGAGTATGAAAAGCTATAATTTTTGTTATTGTACATTTAGAACAGATATACAATTTGTGATTAATCATGAATTAACTAGTAAAGTCATGTGATTAATTACGATTAAAATTTTAATCAACTGACGCCCCAAATTTTTTATCTTTTCTTCTTCTTTTTTTAATTCATTCACTGCCATTGATGGCTATAAACGTCGAAAATGCATTTGAACTATTTCTATTAATTTAATTTTTTTTCCACTTTTGTTAACAAGAGTATGAAAACCTTGAATTTTTTTCATTGTACATTTGGAACAGATATAGAATTTGTGATTAATCGTGAGTTAACTAGTGAAGTCATACGATTAATTACAATTAAAAATTTGTATTGCCTGTCGCCCCTAATTATTATTATTTTTTTAATGAATTTATGGCAGTGAATGAGTTAAGTACAAACCCATTTCCGACAAAGTTGGGCCACTATACAAATTGTGAATAAAAACTGAGTGCAATTATGTGGAAGTGCCAAATTTCAATATTTAGTTCAGAATAGAACATAGATGACAGGTCAAAAGTTTAAATTGAAAAAATGTATCATTTTAAGGGAAAAATATGTTGATTGAAAATGTCATGGTGCCAACAAATCTCAAAAAAGTTGGGACAGGTAGCAATGAGAGGCTGGAAAAGTCAATTGCACTCATAAAAAACAACAACAACTGGAAGACCAGTTACCACTAAACTTGATTGCAGTATAAAAAGAGCTTCTCGGAGTGGCAGTGTCTCTCAGAAGCGAAGATGGGTAGAGAATCACCAATTCCTCCAATGTTGCGCAGAAAGATAGTGGAGAAATATCAGAAAGGCGTTTACCAGTGAAAAATTGCAAAACTGTTGAAGTAATCATCATCTAGAGTGCATAACACCATCCAAAGATTCAGAGAATCTGGAACAATCTGTGTGTGTAAGGCTCAAGGGCGAAAAATCATTAAAAAAATTATTACACTATGCCCATGATCTTCGGGCCCTTAAACGGCACCGCACCGCAAACAGGAATGTTCTGTGATGGTCTAGGTATTGCATGAGTGCGTGTGGCATGGGCAGCTTCCACATCTGGAAAGGCATCGTCAATGCAGAAAGGTATATTCCGATTGGAGAACAACATATGCTCCCATCCAGGCATCATCACTTTCAGAGAAGAGCTTGCATTTCTCAACACGATAATGCCAGACCACATTGCAGCACCAATTACAACATCATGGCTGCGTAGGGAAAGGATCCGGGTATTGAAATGGCCAGCCCAAGACACTTGAACAGTTAGAGAGACGCGTGTTTGACAAGAATGGGACTGCATTCCTATTTCTAAACTTGAGAAACTTGTCTCCTCGATCCCCAGACGCTTGCAGACTGTTGTGATAAGAGGGGTGATGCCTCACAGTGGTGAAAATGGCCTTGTCAACTTTTTTTTTTAGATTTGTTGACGCTATGGAATTTAAAATCAACATAGTTTTCCTTTAAAATTATACATTTTCTCAGTTTAAACTTTGGACCTGTTCTTTATGTTCTATTCTGAATAAAATATTAAAATTTGGCACTTCCACATAATTGCATTCAGTTTTTATTCACAATTTGTATAGTGTCCCAACTTTTTGGGAATTGGGTTTGTAATAATGGTCATTGCTATTGTTGTGTTGCGATTGGCTGGCAACCAGTTCAGGGTGTACCCCGCCTACTGCCCGAAGCCAGCTGGGATAGGCTCCAGCACCCACCACGACCCTTGCGAGGACAAGCGGTTAAGAAAATGGAGGGATGGAATATATATATATATATCTTTGTTGCTTTTATCACCGTTAGGTGTGGCAGGCAACCAAAAAAAAGCAACGCACGGTGAAACTGTATCTTGTCCTTTTTCTCCCCCTGGTGGCAGGTGTGTGAGAGGTTTAAAATGGTGTCTATAGTCATATAAATGTTAAGTAATTTTAATCACTGTTTGCCCAAGTTTACATCTTAGTTAAATGGCAGGAAATACAGAAAAAATACAATACGTCATAAAAGATAAAGGTAGAAAATTTTTTATTTTTTATTTTTAAATATTTTTAAATATTTTTTTTATTTTTATTCTCGTCACTTCAACAAAACCTTAAAAAAAAAAAAACACATTAAACATTGACCCCGATCCACCCCCGCATTTTTTTTATATTAATTAAATGACAATATCAGATGGAAAATATTGATATAGCAATTACTTTAAATATGCCAAACATTTTAAAAAACAAAAAAGTTATTCTGAATACATTATTATATATTTTTTTAATAGTCCACATAGTTGTCAAATTAGTTGTAAACAAACACACGCACGCACGCACACCCACACCCACACCCACACACACACACACACACACACACACACACACACACACACACACACACACACACACACACACACACACACACACACACACACACACACACACACACACACGCACCCCCCCACACACACACAAAGAGAGGGAGGCCAAATGCATCGCGTGTTTGCCATAGTTCCCCGGGTGGGTAGTGGGTTGCTGCAGAAAAGGCTCCCCTGTCTGCCCTGTGCATTCCCCTAAAAACGCCCCCTGGCCGCCGGGGCTCGCCGGAACCAATTAGCGTCCCCCTCCGGCGAAACCGTCCAAGGCAGGTTTTCTTGCCCCCGGGACGGAGCACCGAAACGAGCACCTTTCGCCATCGGCGGTGGGTGGGTCGCGACAGCGTCGGACGTATTTGGAGTGGAGTGAATGAAGTGCGGAATGGCCGAGCAGCAACAGCAACAGCAGCACGAGCAGGAGGAGGGGATGAGGTCGCCGGACACGCCGGTGCCTGGTGGCTCGCCGACGGGGAAAGCGCTATCCCTCGCCCGGCTGCTGCAATACGAATGCTCACGCTTGCTCCAGTTATACGTGAGTCTCGCTTATATTGATATCAAGGGCATAAAATACATATCGATCGTACCGTACCGTCGGTGACGTTGCTGTTTTGGTACGGTTCATAACGGTACGTTTCTTTTTCGAATTGACTTCTGTGGGTTGCAGGCTGCAGCGTGCAACTGCAATGCATCACAAGTGGTAATGTAAATAATGTTGATAACGCCCACCTAGATAAATGTTTTATTTTGTAGGCCTCGGTTTTCGTTGCCTTGGCACCGAGAATTGACTTGTGGGTTCGTCAAATAGTTACATAAAAAAAGATTAATTTTTTTTAAGATTTTTTTTTTTGCACTGATATTTTTATATTTAAAATATTGGTTTAGGAGAAGCCTTGCTTGAATAGGGGTTTTAATTAAATATTTGTTTAAATGATCATTTTGATTTTATTTCACGTTATTTTATATTCTTGCATTCTTTTTAGCTATTTTTTTGGTGAAAATTAGATTGGGGTGCATGAAATATTCATCCAAATATTTGCACATTTGATCTTTTTCTTTAGTTTTGTTTTTAGTTCATATACTAGTTAATTATTTTGCCGTGATTTTATAAAAGCATACAGTGTGTAAATGCCTCATATAGTGTTACTTAAAAAAAAAAAATTTGTTTATGTAATTTTTGCAACTTATACAACAGCTTGGACAAAAAAATGTAATAAGTTAAATTTATGTAATTTTAAATTCAGATTTAATATTCACTGTAAAACAAAATTGATTTAAAAAAAAAAACACTTTGCTTTTCTCTCATCATTTTGTCTTTGGCAGTTGTCGTCTGGAGGCGTTGTCCTGGAGATTTTGTCCGATTGCATCCAAACAGGATGTGCATGCAGTATACTAGATGGACGGGTGACGCTAAATTGCGAGTTGTTTGACTTGTCATTGCGTGTTGGCCAAACACTACTTTGAAAATGCCCTCATGGGCCCTCTGTGCCCTGTGCACACCAGGATGCGGACAGTAATCAGACTAAAAGCAAGCCGCCACGTCATTTCCCCCCCTCCAGTCTCCAGCCTCCCTAATGGATTGTGTATTTTTGTGCCTAAGCTTCTTTGACACGATCCATCTAATAATCAATACGACTGTGAAATCACAACCGCTTCCAGACGGCGCATGAGGCCTTCTTGTCGGAGCAGCCCACCGAGGGCCACCGCATGGTTTCCCTGAGCCCAAGCCTCGAGGAGGCCGACCCAGAGGAGGCTGTGCGGCGGTTGCACGCCGCCCTGCGCCAGTGCCTGGGCCTGCTGCACTGCGCCATCACCCGGGCCGAGGAGGAGTGGGGCGAGCTGGAGGGCGACTACGAGACACAGCGCGACACCGTCCGAATCCGGCTGGAGCATTTTCTTCACACCACCAAACATCTGTTGCAGACGGACGACGCCACACTTGAAGTCACCCCGGATATCCGGTGTGATGAGGTACAGCCTTTACACATGCATTTTACAGGTATACACTCGTCCGTCCCACAACGGTATCGTCTGATCACTTACAACATTCTGACAACTATAGTAATGCATTGTTTTGGTTGACAGTGCCACAGCAGTATGAATATAACATTTTCCTACTTCTTAAAATCTTATTTAATCTAGTTGTCCATCCCACAACGTTGTAGTCTGACCACACAAAATATAATAACAGTGATATTCGTTCACTTTTGGCAATGTCAAGTTACAAATTCAACACTCAATTGAGTTTACTATCACACAACGTTAGAGACCTAATACAGTAGCTGTTCATCCCCCAGCATTGTGACCGCCCACATTGTTATGATCATGGTCATAATGCACCTTTTGACTGGCAGAATATAAAAGTGTACTATTTTTAATCATATTACAAAGCAACCACGTCCGAAATGTTACAGTGACGCTCTTGGCTGTCTTGTGGCTAGGAAACCGATGGCGGCGGGGGCGCTTTCCAGCTCAAAATGTGGACGCATCGCGTACTGCTGGAGTTGGTCCACTGGGCCGACCATGCCGCGCAGGCGCTGCACGTCCTCCACACGCATCGGGAAGGAAGGCAGGATGTCTGAAGCGGCAAATGAACTCACTCCACACTAACCACCGGCATCCCCTCGTTCCTACGCGAGGATTTGGACAGTGGTGGTTCCATTATACCACGCCACTCCACAGCTTGTTTTACTTCCAACCCAGCATAATAATGTTGTACATTGACTGACACTGTCACAACTATAATACTGTTTTGATTGCCTTTTTTTTTTTTTTTTACAATGGCATAAATGTCATAATCTGTTTATTTTCCGTTGCATTTAATACATGTGACTTTATGGCATCTATAATAATACACCATTTTGTGTGAGGCTGACAAAACTCAGTTTATTTTCAGTCATATTTAATACATAGTTCTGTCTCAGTGTCATCATTGGAGCTGGTGTATAAAAGACAAATTCAACAGTCACTGTCCAAATCCCGTGGAACAACACGCTGCTTCACTAACTAAGCTCCTTTAATAAGGTCCGGCTTTGCCCAGGCGGTATTTCCTCTGCGAGTGCTAAAATGACCTCCAGTTGGCCACCGTTCGCTGTGAGGCTCGTGTGCAGTGACCCACTTTCCAAGCATTCTGTGTGTAATTTATTCTATTTATTAGAACATATTTAAGACTAATAAACTAACTGCTAGAAGTAGCCAAAAATACCTGACTGACTTACAAACTGTGACTGTTTTTTTTTCCTTCTCTCAATTATTCTAAAAAGGATAGAGTTTATTGTTTGTATAGTTTGCACCTGATGTTCTACTTGAATGTGCTGCTACACTGTTGGAGCCATCCAAGGTTTCCCAACCTCATGGGTCGGGGACCCAAAATGGGCGTGGATCAATTTTTATTGGGTCATGAGAAATAAATCACATATAAAAATCTTAAAATGGTGTTCTTGATGTTTTGAAAAGTCATCTTGTTGCAAAAATACATTAACATTTTTTTTTCAAGCAGAATAAATGAGACTAAGGGAAAAAAGTATTAGGGGAAAAGTCCTTTTTTCAAGGAAAATTTTCTTCATGTTAGAAGTACCAGTATTAAGTTGTATTTTTATGAGGAGAAAAAGATGTGATATTATATATTTTTTTAATATGAGTAATATTATTTTTTTAAGGCATGTTATGGAAATGAGACATCACCAAGAACCTATACGTTTAAGGGAGGGGACTGGGTTCAAAGGGATGATCGCCTAGAAAAGTATGAAGAAGAGTAGTTTGCATTTTTCTTGATCTGTTAACAGGTTTGTGTGGTGTGGAGACAACCATCATTTGCCTTTGTATCCTGGTTTTGTCATTAATTAATTAACCAAATCACCACAATGTTAACGTCTATTAGTAATAATAAAAAATAGTTATTTCACACTCATTTGTTTAATATAAAATAAATGACACCAAAAGGTACATAATGTTTCAAGAATAGCTTTATATATGCACACATTTATAAATATATGTTTTGAAAATAAAAGAGATTTTTTTAAACATATATTGTATTTTATATTTTCAGACATGTACAAGTAGTCGAAAATTATTACTTTGCGTTGCTAAAGTGCCTCATTTGAACAGCACTAGCACCCCCAAAACGAAAGGATGTTGTGCGCATGCGCATTGAGCCGGGGCCCCCCCACTAGTAGGGAGGAGGGAGCGCGACAGCCGACTGGAGGGAAGCATTGGCTGGCAGTCCTAATGGCGGAGAATGTGCGCTCGCCTTTCGACTACCGGGAGCCACCGACTCTCGACAGCGACGGGGATGGCAGCAAACCGCCACCGCCGCGGGGGTAAGTGACCGCGGTCGGGCCTGCTTTTGTTACATTCCCCGTCATATTTACGGGGCTTTGTTAGCTAGGCTCTCTCGACTCGAGGCAGGCGCGCGTTACCCCCCCCCCCCCCCTTACTTCTCATGTGAGATTTTTGTGAGAAACGCGCATTTAAGGTGTTTTTTGGTTCGTTTGCGAGTCGCGGAGGTGTCGTGCCACTCGTAGCAGTTGCTCGCTGCATCTTTTCGGTCACGGTGTCGCACCTTGGCCCGGTTAGTCGTGATGTTTTGACGCTACGATTAAGCTAACTGGCTAGCCGCGGCGTTAGCATTGAGAGCCCAATGGGAAACATCAGCTGGACTCTGGATGGTTTCGAGCTGATCTCAGATATGACCCCCCCCCCCCCCCCCCTCCCCACACACACACACACACACCTCATCACCACCACCATCATCATCATCATCACCACCACCGTCCTTCATCATCATGAATGAACAAGTCGATCTTAAACCATTTTAAACCCTCCTTAGGGGTCAGATAGAACGTATTTAATATTTAACCTCTATGTCAAGCTGTCGGTCAAATTGACCTGCATCTATTCGTATGTTTAACAGAAACAAGTCACATTTTTGTTATGGTTAAAACAATCATGCAACCATAAAATGTTATGTTTTTCAGAAAACAACCCCCCCCCCCCCCCCGCCTTTTCCTTGAATTTTTTTTTTTACAAGAAGAAAGTTAGCTTTTGTCCAAAGGAACCAAATGGTCATATTTAACCAACATATTTTTTCAAGGGAGTCCTTGCCAAGAGGCAGTAAGAAAATAGAACAACCAAATACAACTAAATGGTTACATATTTAACACAACATTTTAAAAACACATTATGAGAAACAAGTGCAATTGTGGAAATTTTAGGTAGTAATGGACTTCAAAGAAGCGTGATAAACAGTATCGATCAAAGACATTTTACGGCAGCATTCAAAGTCATGTATTTTCAAGGAAAAAAAGATGTGATGGAATGAGAAAAAAAAAGTATATTATTGGAGAAATCATGGCTGTTTTTGTTTTTGCAGCCGCGTTTGCGGGAGGAAGCGGAAGGGCACACCGGTGAAGGTGTGCGACCGAGTGTATGTGACTGAAGATGAGGAGGAGGAGAGCATGTCTGAGCACAGTTACAGCCCTGGTCAGTATATATACACCCACACACATTTGCACTCACTCACTCTTCAGTCCTTCCAGGATGTCACGATCAAACGTCGCAGTTTGCCCAACAAATTATGTTTAAATTTGCCGCAAAAATCCTGGCGGGACTGTCTGTTACTTTGTGTGAATAGTGCTGAAGGTGAGATTTTGCCCATTCAGGTGATGGCCAATATCCAGAGGGCGCAGAGGATGGCCTCCCTCCCCCGGGGAGTCCCTACTACTTAACAGACCCTGCTCAGCTCTGGTAAGGAGGACCCGTTACCATGGTAACTACGCAGACTCCGCCTCCCTCATTGCCGAGGTCTCCCAAATACTCACAGTCCCGTTTTTTATTTGTGTGTTTCAACAGCGTGCCCGAGCTGGGCGAGGAAGGCGCGGGCGGCGTCCGGGGTCCCGTGCTCTTCCACCCGCCGCCCAATTGCCGCATTCGCGAGGTGCACTGTGGGACTCAGGTGCGGCTGGTCGTCATAGCGATCCGAGATATCGCTAAAGGGGAAGAGATCACGGTGGACTACAGCCTGACGGACTGGGGCGAAAATGCGATGGTGAGAAATTATTTCCTAACTCGTGGCAGGGTTCTTGAGTGGCTATTTCTGACGTGACGTAAAAATGATGACAAAAACTTTTGGTTGGGGGTCATCGCACCTAATAGATTTTATGTATACAATACAACAGATTTTCGCTCCAAGTGGCAGAGTTTTGTTTTTGTGGGAGTTGGCGGTATATCAGTTTTAATCACGCTAATGTTTTGGCACTTGTTGTGTGTGTACCCACCAGGACGAAGAGACCGGCCCCCACCCACTGTCCCTCTCTGTTTCGGATTACCTCACCCCCTCCTGGTCCCTGTCGCCCTCATCCTCACCGCTCACCCACTCCGAGCCCAGTGACTCGGACCGTGAGGAGGACGAAGAGGAGGAAGAGGATGACGATGAAGATGAGGAGGAGGAAGAGGAGGAGGAAATGGAGGAGATACGGGGCCGGATGCTTCGCCGCCGCAAGAAGCGCAAAATTCCAGCTGTGTCAGTCAGCGCCAAGAAAAAGGCTGCGCCCACCTCTTCCCGGGGGCCAGGGCGCCCGTGCTCGTCCTTTTCGGCGTCTCCCGCCTTATCAAACCCGCAACCAGTCGGTGCCCCACCGACCACCAACATCAACAATAACATTAACATAAACATTGGCAGCTCGAGCGGCGCCCCGGTGAGCCGGCGCCAGCACTGTCTGTACTGTGGACGCCACTATCGGTCTTTGGCGCGCCACCTGGAGAAGCATCACGCCAATCAGCCCGAGATACGCTCGGCTATGGAGCAGGCACATCTCCGCACGCACTCCAACGGCAACCCCTCGCCTGCCTCCGCAACTCACAGTCATTCCTTCGCGGTCCCGCAGCCTTCTGCCTCCAGTCCTGCAGCGCCGCCATCCCTCTTCGCCAGGGAGCGTGACTCGCCGAGCACCCGCTCGGGCGCCGTGTCTTTCTCACTGTCGCTGTCGCCGCCCGCTCAAAAGAAGGCGGCGCCCGTCTCGTTGCCACCAACCACCAGGCGCACTGCCCCTCCGGCGGCGCCCCGGGTTAAGAGCCCCACACCTCCTTCCCCGTCTCCTCCCAAGAGAGGTCGCAGAATGAAGAGGGAGAAGCTTGAAGAACAGCAAAAGGTGGAGGTAGAGCGGCTTCAAGAAGAACTGGCACCACCTCCAACGCCGGAGCCGGACATCGATCCAGAAGAAGATCTTGATCTGAGTGCAGATGGAGACGGTGAAGCGCCAGAGGAAAAGAACGGAGAGACCACCAGGTTGGGTCCTGAATCATTTGAGACTTCTTTAAGTGTGTTTTAGTGCAAGAAAAAACAAGCCCGGATGCAAATAGCCCCCCCAAAAAAACAAGTAGCTGAAGCCCATCCTGATGATGTTAATAACTTGCCTGTACTGTAATAATAGTTTAGCTGTAAAAAATAATATACAACAAATTATGGCCCCCTAAAACATTTAATATAATGTCACACTCATCTTAATAACATGCCCTTATAACAAATACATGCCAAATTTTCTATGCATTTGCACTTGCAATTTTTCTATGATCATATGCTGTGAGTTTAAAAAGTGTTTTAATACATTTCAGTGTTTAAAGCATGGGGGAAGGGGACTGCAATACAAATACTTATTTTTTTTTTTTTACATACCGATCATTTTATTCCTCCCACATGCTTTGAACACATTAAAACTTATACACACTTAACCTTATTAAAAGACAGATTTTGAAGTATTCCTGAGCGCCGGTTCACTCCTCTTGCTTGTGCAGTTCTCCAATGATGCAAAGTGCGCTTGGTTAAATATTTTTGTTTTCCCTAAAACGGACACATTGAAAGAATTAAGAAAATTACAGATTGCATAATTAAACAGCAACATGTTCAATTAAACAATATAATCTATTGAAAGTTCTTAGCTTAATGCTAACCTCAAATACAAAATGCCATAGATGGGCTAGTTGAAATTAGCATGATCATTTTAAACCTTCAAACGACTGCCTGAAAGCATAACAATCTGCGATAAAGCTGCGTGTAAACAATGAGCCGTATTGTAGCGGGCGGGAACAGGTCATTCAGCATTCATTCCAACAAGTGTCCTTCTTCCAGGTCACGGCGGCACCACATGTCTCCGCTGCTGTCCTCGCTGTCCTCGCTGGTGGCGTACCTGCGGCAGCAGCAGCACGTCTCCTTCCTGTCGCTGGGCCGCTCTCGCTCGGCCGAGGCCTGGCGCCAGCTTTGCCACGCCAGCCTCTCGCTGCTCATCCTCTACAACCGCCACCGCGAGTGCGAGGTGGCCAAGCTCACCATCCAGGACTACCACAAGCGCGCCGCCCAGCAGGACATCTCCTGCGGCGGCACCGAAGCCCTCCTGTCGCCCTTTGAGCGCAGGGTCCTCTGCCACCTCCCGAGGGCCGGCGTTATGGGAAAGCGCGGCCGCGTCCAACCCCTCATTCTGCCGCCCAACTGCGAGTCGTGTCTCGACCTGCTCCTTCAAACAAGCGCCGACGTGGGCGTGGACCCGGAGAGCCCCTACGTCTTCTCCCGCCCCTATCATTCCCCCGCCACACCGCTCCGCGGCACAGACCTGCTGAGGAACCTAGCACGAGCGAGCGGCGTCAAGAACCCCGGAGCAATCACGGGGACTCGGGTGCGCCGGCAGGTGGCTATTCTCACACAGCTCCTGCTCCTGGAAGAGGGCCAGACTCAAGGCAGTGCCACCAAGCGCTTGGAGGACTTCCTGGAGACTGAGTACCATGTGTCGCAGAACTGCTCCTCCATCTCGCGGGACGCCACCCTGATGGGGCGTGTGGGCCGCGTGGTTCTGTACGGCGAGAAGGAAGGTGTGTTGTTCCGTGGGATGAGCCTGCAGCACATTTGTCTGGAGTTGGACGGTAAGATTCAAATTGCAATCAGGCCACTGGACTCTTCTTGAATGTTGAAGATGTTTCACCGACAATCCCAAAAAGCTCCTTCCGTTCAAAATTTTGGTTGTGGAGTCTGTGGTTCGCATGGCGGTTGTTGGCCTACATTTAAAACCTCAATTTAAATATTTGGTCCATGAAACTGTTCATTTATTCCCCACATTATATTCTCTTCTTTGGCTGCACTTCTTCCAGTACACAAATGTTGATGTTTTATCCAGTCAGATTTAGACCTTGATGTTAGTCGAATCTGCTCAAGGCCTTCACAATCAGTAGTGCTGGCATATGAAACGTAAATTATATTAACTCTCTCTGAAGCAGATGGATTTCAAATTCATCTTCACAGGTCCAGCGCGCTCACCCTAGTGGCATTGGGGGGTTTGCGTCCTCTGATTGGTTGGTCAGAGCTAGCCAATCACATCAACTCTATACACCTAAACCATTAGAAATGAAGAAGGCTTTTGGATTGAAGGATAAAGAATTTCCTTAGTTGATTTTGAGAATCTACACACACGTCTTGACTAAGAGTCCTCTTTCGTGTCCCGCAGTGATGTCTGGCAACTCTGTCGACTCCTTCTCGGAAGCCTCGGAGGCAGAGGACGTGAAAGAGGAGGTGCCAGAAAAGGTGGAGGTGGTCGTGAAGAGGAAAGGACCGGGCAGGCCCCCGAAGAAGAAGAGGGCGCCCACTCCTTCAGCAGTGAGCCCGTTGGTCGCCAGCGCCCCCAAGAGAAGGTCACTTCCGCCCAAATCAGGTAACTCCAAATTTGCCAGTGTGTCACATGAGCTCCATTTCTGCTTCTACGGTTATCGTTTGTCATACAGTTCCTCACAAAAGTATTGCAACTGATTCTTTTGTTTTTGTTGTTTTTGCTGAAAACATTTTACATGACTTTTCTTCTAAATATTTGTCCCCTTTAATTATATTTTTTCCCACATTTAAAATCTTTGGCTTTTTTCTTTTAGGATTACTCAATGGGTGTCAATTCATTTCTTAATAACATTTTTGTAAATATTTGTCCGAATAATTTTCTTCTTATTATTATTATTATTACCCTATACGTCAGTGAATTTTTACATGGATAAAAAAAAAAGACAATTTTATTTACTTTTTATATTTCTCTGTGCAACTGTTTTACCTTTCTATTCAGTCAGATAAAAAAACAAATGTGTACAATTTTGTACAAGAAATATTTGTCATTAAAAAAAAGTTTGTACATTTTAAAATCAACCTAAAAAAAATTGTCAAATTATTTTTCCTTGGGCATTTTGAAAGTATTTATCCAATTCAATTTTATATAATAAAAAAAAAAGAACATTAAAAATTACTTTCACTTTTTGTATTGATCCCCACGTCCACACAATGCATTTACCTCCCACAGGGAAGCGCGGCGTGCTTAAGCGTCCCTGGTCAGAGGCGGAGCGTGTCGCTGTGGAGACGCACCTCAAGCGCAATCTGGCCGATCTGCGCGTACCCGCCAAGGCCGACTGCGAACGCTGTCTGGAACTCTGCCCGCTGCTCGTCAGCAACCAGCGCGACTGGCGCGCCATCAAGTTCTACGTGCACAACCGCATCCAGCTGCTAAAGAAGCAGGGCCGGCGGGAAAGCGCTGCTATGGCCGCCGCTGCTGCCGCTGCCGCCGCCGCCACCGCCGCAGTCTGTTGAACCGGGATAAAGGCGGCGGGGTAAGGTAGGAGCTACCAGCAAACCCTCTTTTGTACAAAAGAAATGCCCGTGGGCATAATCATTATACATGGAGAATGGAAGGACTTGATTTGGGGGTGGGTTGGGGGATTGTTTATCGTCACACGTTTCCTCTTTTACCATCAGCGGGACACTTTCACATACATTAAAAAATAAAAAAAGCCAAAGAATAAAAGTGGCGTTTGACTTTGGGGTGTGGCGGGCAGCCCAGGAATTGTACGATGTAGACGAACTGCACATGTAGTAGCATCACATGGGAGCCATTCTGATGACCAAACATGAATGTGTAAAGCTCGTTGTTCTGGTCTTTGGAAGCAGTGGTTCTCAAACAGGGTTCCCCCCATGGACGTAGGTTGAAGGGCCGAAAAGTACATGCCTACGTATGTGGACCACTGACAAACATAATTATTATTATTTTTTTATTTTTTTTTATTCAGAATAAAAGGCCGCTGCAGATCAATCCAGTTATCTGTTAAAGATTGGAACATTTCCTGCAGCATGTTTGTTGGGAATCACTGCTTTCAAGGCCTACACATGGACTGCGTGTCTTCTCAACTGATATCATTTTGTTAATAGTGTGTGTTCATGTGTTATTATTATTGTTGTTAGTATTATTATTATTATAAAAAGTCTTTAACTATGACACAAGTGTGACATGGTGGTGACGGCATACCTCTACAGAGGCTACTGATATTCATCTAACAAATATTGTAATTATTCTACAGTCGTGATCTGAAAGTTTTTGTCTTTTGTGTACATACTTTACTGTACATATGATCTGTATTAAAGTCAATGATTGTGTTTTTTTAACTGGATTTTGATGTGAGTTTGGGTACAGTTTCACAATATTACAAGGAGGAAGGTCTGAATTGTTGTGCTTAATATTCACCTTGATTAAAGGAATCGCCTTTGTTGTGTTTTTCCTGGTTTTTTATTTTTATTCATTTCTCAATGCGTAACTAGATAAAATGTGTTTATATTATTATGTATTTATTTTATATATATATATATATATATATAAATAAACATTTAGATAATTTGCCAGTGCGACATTGTCAGTAAGGTAAAGGTTGGATGAGACATCATCATTTGATTAAATTTAGTCATTACATTTATTATTCACTTTTTAAACTCAAATGAACCCCCCAAAAATAATACTTTTTAAACACTTATTTAATCTTAGTAACATCAAGAATGGGTTCGAGCTTTTTTCATTTCTGTCATGCCACCCTTGTTCCATTCTTCCTTGCTTCATTCCCTTCCATTTTAATTTTCCATTTTAATTTTTGTTACTTTCATCCACCCTTCTTGCCTTCCATTCATTTGACCTTCTTTTCCTTCCTCATTGAATTAATTTAAAACGCATATAATATTCTTTATTCTGGTAAGCGAAGTTAAGTATAACGGACCGTAACAGTATTGATTACCCGCATCAAAGTGGACTGAAACTCCAGAAAAGGACCGGATGCACTTTCAAAATAATGTCATTCAGTCGTCCGAACGTCGAACAATGTCGATAAAATTGTAGTCGTTTAATGTATTTTCTAGCTGATAGTGTGCTTTTTCTTGTACGTTCTAATCAAAAGCGTAACCCCCCTCAAGACGCGCTTGCATCTAATAATTGTGCTTCTTATTTTGAAGTCTCGCCGGACATGTCCGTTTTAGCAGATTCGTTTACAGGAATTGTCAAGAGTTGCTTCGGGTGCTAGAGTCCAGCTTTGCGGGCGTTTTGTCACGCACTGAATGCAAAGACGTGGCTATTTGACTCGATTTAACACTATGTGTGGGATTTGTCAATGGCACAAAGTAATTGACGGGTTGAATGTTCGCTGCAGTGGCCAACTAACCAGCTTGCAAGCTAGCTAGTTGGCTTCCCGTAGCTTTGCGGTTGTGCGAGAGCTAGCTAGTATTTTAGTTATTAGTGTAATTTAAAGCTAGGATGTCTCAGTTTGTGGATTCGGACAACGCCCCTTTACTCCCGGACGAACCAAGAAGGTGAATGTTATTTTAGGATGTTATGTAGTATTTATTTTGTGTTCGAATTTAACTTTATTGAAACTTGTGGGCAGTGATGACGTTCATGATGACGATTACCAGAGCCGATGGAGGTCGATCAGAGTCATGTACTTCACTATGTTTCTCAGCAGTGTGGGTAAGAAAAAACTTTTCATTTCATTTTTGATTATATTTTGTAAAGAAGGCATGACCTAAAAAGTAAGCAATAACAATGCATCAAACTGGGGTGTTGCTGCCCCCTTGTGGTAGAATATTGAAAATATATATTACAGTAATTCAATATATGCATGTATTTACTTTTATTTGTGTCAATTGGTGCCCTTTGTAAATCATTATAGGTTTCACCATCGTAATTACATCGCTGTGGCCATACTTACAAAAGTCTGACGACAGCGCCAATGCTACCTTCCTGGGTTGGGTTGTGGCGGCCTACAGTCTCGGCCAGATGGTGGCATCGCCTCTGTTTGGCCTGTGGTCCAATCACCGGCCACGCAGAGAGCCGCTGGTGTGCTCCATTGTCATCAACCTGTCTGCCAATATCTACTACGCCTACGCTTCCTTGCCGACGACGGGGGACAAGTACCACATACTCATTTCGCGAGCCTTTGTGGGCTTCGGAGCAGGTTGTAATCACGAAATGTTGATGTCGTATGTACAGTGAACAAATGGAAGCAGGTGAAAAGCTGTGACGTGGAGGAGACCCCCCCCCCCCCCACACACACACACAAATCATATATTGACATAGTTTTACCCTTCATTCATGCTACAAACACATCGAAACGTATTAAAACTCACTTTTTCAATACGTTATAAACATATTTGAACACTCCCAGAAATTATATTGCCAACTCTCCTGTATACAATCCAGTCCTGCGCTGATAAGTGCTGTGTGCCCCCTAGATGGCAGTCAAGCCTAATGTAATAAGCAGGAGAACACTCTACTCTTGTCAGTAGACCTTTTAACACCAAGTCTGTCCTGGCAGGTAATGTTGCAGTGGTGAGATCATACGTTGCTGGAGCCACGTCGCTGAAGGAGAGGACGAACGCCATGGCCAACATGAGCGCGTGCCAAGCCTTAGGGTTCATACTCGGACCAGGTTATTATGGACTTCTACTGAATCCAGAAGAGACTCCTAGGGGTTTGGTCATCCTCTTGAAAGCAATCTACGGAGCCACATTATATTGGTTCCTGTTAATAACCATAGACTTGTCTCAGCGACTTCATTCACTGATTGATGTCCAAGTCCTGGATCCGTAAAGATTTTTCCTTGAATGTAAATGTCAGAGACTCCATTATTATTAGCGTATGGTCTTCCAAGTTTACATCTAAGGACAAAGGTATTTGGCATTTTGGTTCTCCTGGTATTGCTTTATGGGACCTGGACATCAACCAGTGTTAGACTTCTTCGGGACCAAATATCTGGAATTATTATTATTTTTTTTTGTAATAATACTTGTGGATGTTTGTCAGCTCTCCAGGCCTGCTTGTCGTTCCTCGGGGAACTGGGTTACACGGTGGAGTTCATCGATCTGAAGCTCAACATGTACACCGCTCCGGCTTTACTAGCCGCCGTCTTCGGCATCATCAACATCTTGTTGGTGGTCTTGGTGCTCAGGTCTTTTGAAAGAAACGATGATTTAACAATGAAGGGGCGGCATGGATTCTGCGGCTAATGATTGTTATTTATATTATGATCATTTCACAGGGAGCACCGCGTCGATGACGACGGGCGACGCATTCAAGCCATCAACTACATCTCGGAAGGTAAGACGGTGGCGGGTATGTTGTCTCCCGGTGGAGCGCTCATCTGGTGTGTCTCTTTACAGATGAGGTGGACATCATCGAGGACCCGACGGAAACCATCGACCACATGGCGGTCTTCACCTCCAACGTCCTCTTCTTCATTGTCATGTTCATTTTCGCCGTCTTCGAGACGTATGTGGTGAACTTTGAAAGTTTGCAGCTGAGCCTTGACTTGTAATCTTGACTCCTTTCTGGGGCAGGATTGCCACGCCTTTGTCCATGGACATGTTTGCGTGGACGAGGAGACAGGCTGTTTTGTACAACGGCATCATCATCTGCGGCATCGGCTTTGAATCCATCCTGGTGTTTCTGGTGGTGAAAGTGGCTGCTCAAAGGTAACCCAGATAACAGTAATCATTCGTTTTTCACGGGGGGTTGCGTTCCAGACCACCAACTATGGCAGCGTGTGAGTCTGTGTGGAAAAATAATCACCGCCAAATCCCACGATTACGGCGAATAATTGAATAATTGAACCGACCAAAAATGAACCGTGTTATAGCGAAGGGACTACTGTATATCCTAAAAAATAGTTCAAACTTTTGAGCACAGCTTATTTCCAACTTTTGTTTTCAGGGTTGGGGATCGTCCGGTGCTACTCGCAGGTTTGGCTATCATATTCTGCGGCTTCTTCGTTCTGCTACCATGGGGTAGCCACTACCCCAAAATCCAGTGGGCAGGTATTTAAAATAAATAAAGTTAAGTGGGGAAAACTGCCAAGTATTCAAGTTTAAATGCAACCTTATTTCCCCCCTTTCCTAGACCTTAAAAACAACTCATTGATCAGTCAGATATCCTCCAACAGCTCTTTTGAGCCCACGGGCTGCCCATATGAGCAGACCTGGTGTCAGTACACCCCCGCCATCCACCTGGCTCAATACATCTCCTCGGATTTCCTCATCGGAGTGGGCTATCCGGCTTGCAACGTCATGTCTTACACCCTCTATTCCAAAATCCTTGGACCCAAACCTCAGGCAAGGAAGGAGCTAACCTTGCAACCACGCCTGAATGGACCGAGATGAGGTTCTTGGCGTAAATATAAGAGCATGACTTCTTTCTATTTCCAGGGCATGTACATGGGCTGGCTGACAGCGTCTGGGAGCGGCGCGAGGACTCTGGGCCCCGTGTTCGTTTCCCAGGTGTACACTCTCCTCGGCCCTCGGTGGGCCTTCACTATCATCTGCGTCATGGTGGCGGCGGCCGTCGTCCTCCTCAGCTGTGTCTACCACAGACTCATCGCCTTTTCTGTGCGTCACGGAAGGACGATAGAATGAGCAGGCGCATTCCACACTGGACCAACCAAAGGACCAAAAAATGAGTTTGAAAGGGAGCGTGCGTGAACTAGGCATCTAGATTGGCCACCCGTTTAAAATCGAGTTACTACATATTTGTTACTGATACACTACTACATGTTTTATCCAATTGCATTTTTAATGAAATAATGTGTGAACTGAATGATAATGCATGTTTTAATGTCACAGGCGCATTCACTGGTTAAAAAAATGTGACTTAATAATGTGAAAATATAGCCTATAAAACTTTTTTTTAAACCGAGAATGATGGATTATTAAGCAACTCATATTTTCCGCGTATTTTTAATACAATACGTTATTTTCAGGAAGCTATGAATATGTTTTAAAAGGTATATGGACCTGAATAATAAGAGATTTATATTTTATTTCAATAAACACAAAATGAAAACAAAGATTTTTATTTATTTATCTGTGTGCAGTGTTTTCTTAGGATTAGCTGCTCACATAGATTTTACTTTTAAACAAAATCGACAATACATTATTGGCTATTTGCTTATTCCGCTCAGGTGAAATCCGCTCCTCACACTGCCTACAAAATCACACGTGACTCCCACTCGGTACATACGCACGAATGAAATCAAGTTTTTAAGATGCAAAAAAAACCACAACAATATTAGATTTTCATTGTTTATTTTTCTGAGTGATACATAAAATGACAGCGGTAGCAAAATGGCTACGATCATCAACTGCCTGCATGGGGAACATCATCGGACGTCCGGACACACGACTACGGTGTCCTTGAGCAAGGAACCATTGCGGCTCCCCGGGCGCTAAAGCAGCCCTCGCCCTGCTCTCGTGTTCGCTGTGATGGGTTAAATGACTAAATCAAATTTCGTGTACATGACTACATGACAACATTTAAACTCTTTTATTGTGTATTTCCGCGCAACAATCGGATGTATCGCCCCCATTTCAGAAGGTGGCAGTAATGCACCAAAAGTTGTTTGCCAAGCGCCAAACGACAGAAGAGGAAGAAGAAGTACCGCTCCTCCCATGCTATGTATCAGGTAGTGAAAAGTTAGCTAGGATATGTTTATTAGCGTTTACTGAGTAATTATTATATACGTTTAATGGGCATATAATTACGTCATTATAAATACTTACAGTGGAGAAATGGGTAAGGAAATGCTTTTAGCGCCTGTTTTCGTTGTGTTTGTGCCAAGTTTAGCTGAAAAGCTAATTATCAAGTGTAAATTCGCTCGAAATGTACGAGTTAAAACCCTGTAATTTTTCCCATTTCTCTCTTTTTCAGATTTTAGAATGCAGCCGTTTGTAAGTACACGTTTGATACTAATTATATCAACTTCAATGGCAAGTCGCTCCACTTCACACAAACCCACGCACACAAAACAACAACCTCATGCTTTGCTCTGTATTTTTATTTTTTTCACTTTGTTGGATATATTCCTACTGTATATTGTTACACTGCGTGTAAAGCAGTATAACATTGGTGCTATGCAATTGTTATTTTCCTGACTGGATTAGCAAAGTGTATGTGAGTCAGCACTTTTTCTCTATAAATGAAAGTGAAACTTAGATACTTGTTCTGTTTTAACTGTTATTTGATTTTCTCTTCCCTACACAGCAAACTTATAGAAACAGAGGTAAGAAGTCGTAAACGAATGCTGGCTTGATTTAGTAAAAATAAATAAATATATATATGTATTACGATAACAGCATTTTGTAATAATATTGCACTTTTAAACTCTGCACGTTTCCATTTTTATTGCTGTGAAAACGCTGATTTCATAGAAATATCACAACTTAATTCTTGAAGAGTTTATGACTGTAAAAGGGAAACACTTTATTCTGGTGATATTACGACTTTAGCCTTGTAAAAAGTGACAACTGTATTGGAGTCATAGGATGACTTGACTGAAGTAACATTGCAACTTTCTTGTAGAAATAATGATTTTGTTTCTGTAGAAAGTATGACATTATTAGAGCAATATTATGACTCAATTGAAATAACTTGTGAATTGATCCCAGTTATAATTGCAACTTTACACCCGTAAAACCTGCAACATTTTTTTTCTTTGTCAAAAGTTCGACTTGATTCTCACAAGATGGTGACGTTTTTGACCAAAATGGCCAATTAATGAATGTAAAATCATTTTTATTGTTAATGATGGACGGATAGTAGGAATGCGCCATTGTTGCAATGCTTTCAAAAAAATTTTTTTTCTCTTCCTCACAGTCACACGTGGTACATATGATTACCGAGATGAAGATGATTCCAGTGATGAGATAATGCTCGACAGCACAATGTCAGATTTTCTTGGTTTCTTCTACCGCAAAATAACATTTCCGCAAGAGGTCAAAGAGAGTCTACGTTCATACGTTGTTGTTCTTATTTTTTGCCGTGTTAGCCCATGGATATTTGACACCTCACTTTTCCTGTAGGATGCTGAAAGGAAAGCCCGTTTGTTACTAGAGCAGGCTATAATCAAAGAAAAGGCAGAAAAGAAGCGGCTGAAGAAACGGGTACGATTTCTTGGAAAGAAAGAACTCAGTACAGTACAAAATTACATTATTATAATTGAAATCAATGTTATGCACTGGAAAGTACAATTAGGATCTTATTGTTCTATTGGTCAAAAGAAACAAAAGGAAAGAAAGCGGCAGGAGAAAATGGAGAAGGAAAAAGAGCAGGCCGTAAGTAGCTGTAATTTGAACATATTTTTCTAAAAAATTTTTTTAATTCATGGCCTCACTACATGCGCTTATGTTCTCTGTGTGAAAGGCAACAGCCTCAGGGAATTTGGAGGTTGGCGATCAATTACGAGACAGAACGGAAGCCACAACTGACACGCAAGTCGGAGCTGAGGTCCGAGAGGAAGGCGGAGCGGAAGGCGGAGCGGAAGGCGGAGCGGAAGCAGGCTCCAGTGGCAAAAGCAATTCCAGCGACGTTAGCGACACGGAGTCTTATGATGTCGAGGTACGTGATGGGGCGATTTGTCTTTTTTGATTTTTAAATGATAAATATTTGTATGAATTGTATTGTTAAAAATAATGTTATCATTTTATTTTTTTTACCAAAGTTACTGGATTTCATGAGTTTGGTGATTTCATTGAGTAAATATTTCTTAATTAAGTATGATATTGAATTGTATTTATTTTTGTAATCAAAGAATACACAAATACTTTTCTTTTGTGGAACTGGTGTTTGGTTTTGCCTTTGATGAATGTTTTGCTTTCAGATTTTTTGTAATCTATTAACGTATTTGTATTTGTATTTATATATTATCAATCTTACTTTTTCTTTTCATTAAATAAATAAAAAATCAAATGATCATTAGCTGTATTGCCCCCCCCCCCTCCCCAAAGAAACTGGATTTGAACAGTTGTTTTGTGAGTCAAGCCACCCAAAAAGTTCAGCATATGTTGGAGGCGAAGCCAAAGCTGGAGAAGGAGAAAAATAAGTCGCCCAGCAAAGAGCAACTTCCCAAGAAATCCCATGACAACGTCAGGAAGGAGGTCGGGTACTCCTACTATGATGCTATTTGGGAAAAAAAACGTTTTATTTCCTGGTATTTACAACTGTACACTTTGTCATATAAAAGCTGAGATTTTTATTCTCATTCATTTATGATTTTGTGCAATATTTCAACTATTCTAGTAAATCTGATTTATTTCTCTTAAAATGACTTTTTATTAATGAGCACATTTTGAGATTAGACAGTTCTATTTTCACAATAAAAAAAAAAAGACTTATCAATTAAAACAAAACACAAACAAAGCTGAATTCCATTTGTAATGCTTCCCCACAGGCCTCCGCCGGCAGCTTCGTGCTTAGCAATAATGTCGAAATAAGCAACGATCTCGCAAGTGAGTTCCCTCATTTTCCTGCACCTTTATGCATCATTTTTGTTGAGTTGAAACAATTGTTTTTCAATTCCCCAAAGCTCGGGGGAATAAATGGGCTAGCGATGGACGTTATGACTTGGCGGTTGATTGTTTTACCCAAGCCATCCAGTACAATCCTACGGAATTCAAGTTAGTACCATTATGTGCACTGGTATCTTCTATTTCCTTTTTTCATATTTTTGAAGTCTAAAAAAACCCACATCTAACATGACTCTTCCTTCTAGGTTGTTTGGGAATCGTGCATTCTGTTTGGAGAAAATGCAGGAATACGAGAAGGCCCTGGCTGACGCAGAGTTGTCCCTCAACATGTCCCCGGGCTGGATTAAAGGCCTTTTTCGCAAGGGGCGAGCTTTAGCGGGTTTAAAGGTCACTCACCGCTTTTAATGTCACACTTTCGTTAAGGCTCTCATGTAGTCAAGTACAAGTGCAATTTATTGCAGAATGGCATCTAATGAGTTTGGGTAAATAACGTGGTGTTTATTTGAGGTGAGGCATAGTTTGTCAACTGAATGACATGACAATTCATTGTGGAATGGCATCTTCAAGGATGGAGGCCACTGTGAGACTACCTGGTGAATGACAATGAGCTTTATTCAGGTTGAGGCCTTCGTATATGTCAAGTGAATGACACCATGAATCAATTAGGGAATGGTGTCAAACAGAGGAGAGCTGAGGCTTACCTGGCTAAAACATATTTAGTCAAGGGAATGATGTGGCATTTCATTGTGGAACGACATCCACTAAAGGTGATGCCTCGATGAGACTACCTGGGGAGAAGATGGAGACATCTATTCAGGGTGGGGTATTAATATACTAAAATGAACAAAACCCTGCTTTCAATTTGTGAAAGGATGGGATAGACCGATAATCGGCCCGGCAGATAATCGGCGTATATATTCAGCATTTTATAAATGGAATCTGCCTCTTTTTTTGTTTTGATGGCCGATGTATTAAAAACTGTAATTTTTGCTGCTCCGAGTCAGCGGCTGTTGACTCCCTGCAGCATTGGCCCGCCCACAGCACCATCTGATTGGTTGTTCGTGTAGTTCTAACAGCCAATAAGCAGCAGTTAGCTGATTAACGGCTATTTGGGAGTTATCCCAGGATTAGTGTGTGGTTGAACAGTTAGCCGGGCCACGAGCTAACAGTTAGCTCGCGAATTAGCAGCTATTTGGCTGGTAGCGTGCAGGTGAATGGTTAGCCCGCGAGCTAACCCGTTAGCTCACAAATTAACGGCTATTAGGTTAGCCCGCGAGCTAACATAATAGCCATTTTTTAGCGGCTATTTGGGAGTTATCCCGGGGTTAGTTTGTGGGTGAATAGTTAGCCTGCGAGCTAACAGTTAGCCTGCGAATTAGTGGCTATTTGGGAGTTGGCATTATAGTTGGTGCAAAAGCTGATGGCAAACAAAAAACCATTAACATGTTGCAAATCACAATAGCTGTTCAATAAACGTGCTTGAAGGCATTTAAGTAGTCAAGTGCCGGAGTTTTTATTATTATTTTATTATTAAAAATGTTGACACCAACTTTTATTCCCCTGCAAATGTATATCGGCTTAAGATATGTAAGAGCAAAGACCAATTTTCTTTTTTACAACGGCAAGATGTAAGGCCCTTATTCAGAGTGAGTCATTTAGTTGAATGAAACACATGGTAATTGATCGGAGAACGGCATCTATTGAGTTTATTTGGCTAAAAAAAGGGAGGTATTATTTTTGAGGTGGGTCCTAGCCAAGTAACAATTCATCGTGGAAAGATGTCTTCTAGGGTGGCCACTATGGGCCTAACAGGTGAAAATAGAGGGGCATTGATTTGAGGTGAGGCCTTTTATTTATTGTCAATGTAATGACACAGCAATAAATAAATTAGGAAATGGCTGAGTTTGTCACAGAATCTTTCACCGTATGGAGTGGTTGCCTCTTGTGTTTTCATTAAATCCCAATGTCAGTGAAGCATGGCACCTCTTCACCTCCTTACTCTTCCCACCAGAGGTACGAAGAGGCAGTGCAGGCCTTCCGGGAGGTTCTGAAGCTGGATAGCTCTTGTGGTGAAGCGGCTAAGGAACTGATGCAAACGCAAATACTGCAGCTCATGGTGAGCAAGCACTCGTACAAAGCACACTGGCACCTTGACTTTGCAAGTTTTTCCACTCACGAGCCGTCCCCACCTTTTTGTTTCAGGCTTGCGGGTTCACACAGGAGCAGAGTTCAAATGCCTTAATTATACACGGGACGGTGCCAAAAGCGCACGAGGTGCTGTCCAAATTAAACCCGCAAATCGGTGAGTGGAACGCAGCAGACGTGTCGTTGGCAGCCAACGCTCTTTGCTGAGCCCTCCTTGTCTTCCCCCGAAGCCTCCCAAGTCCCAGCGGCTCCAGAAACCTTGGTGAATAGCCAACCCCTTGGGAAGGTCCACAGTGCCTCCAACGTCCAAAGGCAAGAAGATCGTCCTCTGTGAGTCAACCACATGAATATTAGCTTTTCATTATTTGTCACAACTTAAAATTTCCTTGCAAGATTTGTTTACACAATATTTCACATTTAGTCTCATAGATTTACAACTTTAAAGGCATTGCTTGGAATATTTATGCAATATTTTAAATGTATTCTTTCAGCATCAAGCACATTATGTCTTTATTCTCAAAATATTTTGACAATTGTCATTGTCTTAAAATCACGTGATACTACAACTTTATTCTTGTAATTATTATTATTATTTTTTACTTTATTACATGATGATTCGGATTGATTCTTCTCATAATTTTACAACTTCAAATGCATAAGATTTAAAACTTAATTCTAACTATTGAATTTTTTTCCTCACAATATTTTGTTTTTTTTTTAAACAAATTTTTGACTTGACACAACAGTTCTAAGCTTTAGTCTTGTAATTTTAAGACTTTGTTCTTATCATTTTTTAAATGTTATTCTCTTAATTATTTCACTTTTATTGTTGGCAATAATTCAGATTTATTCTTAGATTTTAAAACATAATCACACAAATTACAATTTGTTTTTCTCATTTTATTCAGGTGATATTTCCAATGTTTTTGTTTACAGTAAAAAAAAAATTACATGAAAGTTTCAGCTCATTTTATGTTCCTAAAATTTTGTGTTTATTTTTTAAAAACGGTTATTTATTTCTATTCAAATTTATGACCTTTCCCTTTTACTATTCGGACCTTATTTACAGCATGTAATTTTTATCCGACTTGATTGCGCCGGTGTTTAGTTTTGAGCACGATTCCGTGTCCCACGCAGAGAACTGTTTCCAGTGTGGGTGGGCAACCTGACCCTGGCGGTGACGGAACAACTGCTCTTCAACATGTTCAGCAAGTCAGTCGGCACGGCGCTTTTGCCGCGTAAAGTTAACGGTGAGCCGATTCATAAATTGATGGAAATTACGTCTCCCTCGGCAGGGCGGGTTCGCTTCACAGCGTTAAGCTCCTGGTGAACAGACGCTGCGCCTTCGTCAACTTTACGCGACAGGAGTATTGCGACAAAGCCATTCGATTATTTCACGTAAGTCGGTCCTTTCCCTCCCGGTGCCCTTTGCCCTTCTTATCTCCTCGCGACTCACCTCGGCGGTCTTTGGTCAGAACTTTGAGCTGATGGGCAGCTGGATTGCTGTTCGATACCCTGACAAAATCCCCGCACGCGGGGTCTTCTCCAAGGCTGCCCTCAAAGCGCAAGACCTCCGTAGTGACAATTCCCAGTAAGTATTTTTCCCTAATTTACTCAACTGAATAGGGGGTGTCCTTTATTTTTGCAAATATTTAAAAATGCAACTGCAATATAACATTTTTTTTTTAAATTCTGCTGTTGTTAAAAAAAGCAAACTAGTACGCTGTCATTCTCACAAAACAATGGTTGGATTTGTCAAAACTTACATTTCTCAAAGTTACAACTTCATTATATTTTGACTACATGATTTAATTTGACTTTGTTTACGCGATATTTCAGGTATAATCCCATAATATTCTGATAAAATCAATATGTGCAATTTTAAATTCAGTGTTTGTTTGTTTTTAGAATATTTTCTTGCCACGTCTTCCAAATTGTTCAGTAAAATACGCAGCATGACTACAGGGATTAAATTGATCAATGAAACAATGTTTATTTTCTGTTTACAGGCGGAATTCAAACGCGAGCAACGACATGCGCCCCAGCAAACAATAAAAGAAGAAGATTTTTTTAATTTTATAAATAAACCTTGCACCGTGTTTTTATTTTTATTTTTTTTTAGAGGAAAGTGGCACCAATCATTTTCTTCCCATTTAATTACTTTCTGTCCATGTGTTACCTCAATAAAACCGGCATTATGGGATTTCTTTTTTTAAATTTATTTTTAAAACAGCTTTTGTTTGATTGAAGTTATAGGCCATAATAATGGTTAACTTATATCTCAATTTTTAACGTGTAAACCAAATCAAGGTCTTAGTTTGTTTTTACGAATCGCAATGTTATGACTATAAAATCTTTTTTTTCCTTAAAATTATTTAGTAATTCATTTTTTTGGGTAGTAAATATATATATATTTTTTAGCTTTTGATCTTGTAATGAAGTCTAGTCTGTCGTCGCTGTTATTTTGGGCTGGTCGCTAAGTGTTTTTTCCAGCGGACTCATTGAGTGAGTGAACAAGTAAGTGGTAGTCCTTTTAATCTTGCGGGCGGTGTTGGGTGGGGGTGTACAAAATGGCTGCTGATGATAGCGAGTCATGGGAGAGGAAGTTCAAATGATGTTTGGCTATATTTGGAAAATGATATTTATAGCCCTCCTCTCTTGTGAAATGTGCCAGCCTTCATCATTGAAGTAATAGTTGAACTATTTTTGACTGTGGTTAAAGCACGTGCATTTTCTAATTTTAATGTGAAATTACTACAAAATTATACAACGTAATCTCAATATTTGTACTTAATGGTCATTAACTTTGTTCTCATATTTTGACTTTATTTACATTATATAGTGGCGTGTGTATGGATTTTTTTAGATTTAGTTTTTTTTCCCAATGCTTGTGTTGCGGTAAGGTATCACGTAATGACAAAGAATTGTGATATCAAAATGTTTTTGATTGCTCAGATTGATTTGTCAAAAAGTGTCAAATTGATATCGGACTGCTATGATAACTTTATTTGATACTGGTGAAGTAACGATACTGTACATGGCGATGTTAACCCCCAAAAAATGTGAATGTGAATGTTCGGAAGTGAATCGTCCTAAATTGTACAATTGATATTGGGCTGCCACAATATCGACACTTGATTCTGGTGTATCGTAAGTGATTATGATTCAATACATGACTTAACAAAATAAGTCTAAATTGCCTGGTTGTGTTTCTGAGGACATTGTGTTTTGTTTTGTTTTGTTTTTTGCTGGGCTTGCATTTAAAAAAGACAAAAAGATCCTATGTTCCAGATGAGCCTTCCCCTCCCCGACCTGTCTGTATCAATTTTTGTGCATGTGAAGCATCCACGATGAAGGAGAGACGAGAAGAGATGCTTTTATGCTGATGAGAAGCAGTTTGGGAGGAGTGTCTCGGGTAAAAATGGAAATGCCACCCCACCCCCCACCCCCAACACTGCCTCCTCCCTCCGCTGTATCAAAGCTTCCTGCTATAGTCTGGGGAGGGTGGGAGAGTGGGAAGGAGGAGACGTCCCAGCTGTGTTTGACAGCTCTCAGGGCTGAGTTGTGTGGTCTGATGCTGAAGAAGGGTGGGAGAGGGTTGGGGAGCTTCTCCCCACCCCCACATGCAGACAGACGGGGGGGGGGGGGGGGGGGGCAAAGGGAGGCAACAGCAAGCTTTGACATGATCCAGCCTGAACATCTGAACGTACACCAAATGATACCCCGTGACTTTTTTTTTCCTTTTTCTTGTCCTGCCCTGCGCAACTCAGGAGTTTTCATTTTTGTAGAGTTCATCATCCTTTCAGATAAAAACAACAACGACAATTTTATGATAATTTATGTCAGGGGGTGGGGTAGAATTGTATTTCGACAGTGAATGCCAGCTCCCTCTAGTGGCATGTAAAAGAATCACTGAATTAAATGTTCAAAATGTTACAGCAGTTATTTTCATCCAGTAAGGTACATGTATTAAGTGCACTACAGTTGTCGTTAACTTTTAAGGTTAATACTCAACATTTTAAATGCAACTTTGGTGTGCGATACATTTGAATGGAATCATGTACCGCATCGCAGTCATCATCAAGCTCCTCTCTGCTTTTATGTTCAGATGCAGCTGCTCACAATCCTTCTTTTCAACCAACTGATGGAGCATTTGAAGGCGCCAAGTGGTCCCCCTAACCCCGCACCCCCCACACAGCCAGAGGTGTGCCTCAAAAACATCTGTGTTTCTTTTGTTTCAGCTGCGGCGGGTGCCTGAAAATCAAACAATCCCAAGTGGCCTTGTTGCTGCACGTCAGCTCCGACTGTTGTCATGTCGAACTTGCCCGTTTCCCTTTCTGCAGACTCATGCATTTCGATGTGTTGTCCTCAAACGTGCCTCGAGGAACACTTTTTTTAGGGTGGGGGGGTGGGGGGGCAAGACGTTGCTTTCTTTTACTCAACTGCATAGAGTACCAGGCATCGATGAGAGGTATAAATCCATCTTTCATTCATTTATTTATTATATATAATATAATTTTTTTTCTAATTCATTTTTAAAAACGACAAAGCAAAGTATACTTGAATATGTATCTTTCTGAATAATCAGTTTGTACTTTTACCAAGATTTAGTAAGTGGCATGTTAAAGTACCACTGATTGTCACAACCACCTAGGTGGGGGTGAACTTTTTTTCTCCGTATTTGACCCATCCCCTGAGGGAGCGGTGAGCAGCAGCAGGAGCCGCGCTCTGGAATCATTTGGTGATCTAACCCCTTAATGCCGAGTTTCAAGCAGGGAGGCAAATGGGTCCCATTTTTATAGTCTTTGGTTACGTTATAATGCTAATGTTCTGAGGTTGTAGATCTGAACTATAATTGTATAGTGTCTCACAAAATTATACTAATCAAAATATATAAACGTACAGATATATTGCTTATATTCAATTTCAGTGCTTTCTATTTATTTACCATAACTGGTAATTAAACTATAAACAATATACATATTTTGTTCCTTATTTACCTTTTTTTTTTTTTTTATATATATATATTTTAATTTTATATATGCATACAGTGTTTTTTATTGGCTCGTTTTCCTTTGAACTAATGAAATAATACAATAAATCAAAGTTAAAGTATTTCATAATCTACACATTGTATAATTTAAATTTTTACATACAGTTTGCATTTGTATGATATGTCGTATTTGTGTTTTGTTCATCTTGCCATAAACAATGATACTGAAATAATACAATACATGTAATACATTTATCAGTTTTGTAGTGTAGTGTATTTTTAAATCGATTTATTATTATATTATTAATATTAATTTTGTTTATTGATTTTTAAATAATTATTCTGTATATCGTATAATTTGCCCATCCGAAGCCTTTCCTGGTCATGCTCCACGCACGCCCAGACGCCCTCCCTCCCGCATGGATTCCCTCCCTCCTCCCGGGCCCCCTCCCCTCCTCGCCGGCTCTGAGATGAGGAGAGAAGTTCGCCCGCGGCGCTCACACTCGGCTTCGCAGTCGCTGTCTTCCGTTTCGGACCAACGGAGGGGGACCTCGGAACAGGAAAAGCCTATTTTCTTGTCTAAGGAATAACATCTGAGCCGGGTAACTTTTGGGGCCGCTTTTGTGCACGTTCAGGATGAACAAAGCCGAGAAGGAAAACGAGCCGAGTGAATTCAGCAGCCACGAAGAAGAGGTAGGTGGGCGTGCGCACCTGGTCCCTTCAGCCTCCCCAAAAGCCCAACTTAACAACCAAGAAACATTTTGTCGAGCTAAGAGTTTGCTCTGACGATGAAAAACAACGCGGCCGCATGCGAAAAGGCGTTTATTGTAACTTGGAACGTCTTTTAAGTCATCTTACGCACTTGAAATTACTCGTAGGCACTTAAGTTAACAATTATTGGCTTTTAAAGAAGATGGCGATACTGCCGCCTAAGTGAGAAACATTCCAATATGGCCGCAATAAAATCAATGCGGAATGTCATGACATATACATTCAGCAAGTCTCATGAGTTAAACTAACGCGGCACACTTTATTACAATAAAGCAATGTAAATTGCAATCATGATACAGGCCATCCATCATCTGTACCGCTTATCCTCACTCATAGTAAAATATGTGATGATGTATCACGGCCCAATTGACCAGTTTCAGTTCATATAACAGCCCAAGTTTTTTGTTCTTGAGTGCCACACATATCATCATGATACCTCCCTCACTATTCAACCGTCACAATATCATGATATTGTTTGCTTTTTGTTATAATTGTAATTGCTATACAAAGTTTTTTTTCTTCTCGTGAGAGGAGTCTATCATAACTTAAAACTGAACCTTTAGCATTTTTTAAATAATGGGGAAAAAACTTATTTCACTGTTTATTAGTAATTTTAGTTAACTGTCTTAGTTATTAGGTTTTTTTTTTAAATTAAAATCAACTTGCCTAATGACGCTCGACCTAAGTGTCAGGTACAATACTGTCACAGTATTGAAATATGATACGGCAGAAGCGTAATAATGTAGGATGTAATATAGATTCTATGAGTTACAAGAAAGCATCACAATTATTTTTTATTTCATTGCGATATCACGATACATCCCAAGTTTTGACAGTCCACCCCCCAACACACACCACCTGTGGTCAATTATCACATATAATGATTATTGTGTGTCTGAAGTATGTTAAGAGTGGATTTGTCCCATAACAGGGTTGCCAATGGGTCAAGACGATAATCTTAAACGTGTTCAGTATTTCTGATGTCTCCCGAGTCAAAGAAACGGCCTCACCGACGAACAAGGAAGTGGAAAATACAACAAAATATTTCCGACACGATGTTTTTCGTATAAAAGTGGATCAGACACACATCAAATATTTTTGCAACGTCTTTTGTTGACAAGATCGCCATTTTACAACCCTCCCACCTAAAGTCCTTTTCGAAAATACTCTGTTAACACTGGCACTTAAGTGTCTATTCCTCCGTATTTTTGAGAAATCACATGAGATTTCTGCCTCGGAGGACTTGGTTTTGAGATTGCTGGTGGAAGAGAATCTTAAATGTGTGTGGTGCTCTGTGTTGAGATTATCGAAGAGCACCACATACAGTACCCGGGCCTAACCTGGCTCCTACCTAGAAGCCTATGTTAGGTTGTTGAATCACTATGGGTGTCGTAGTATAAGAGCATTTTTACGAGTTGTATGGTATTGGCGCTGATACTGCTAGGTTTACGGTTGATATTTTATGGTTTGGGTTATAGAATTGATGATAAATCTGGACTTTCCCCCTGCACCTCTCCCAGGATGATACCACCCAGTGCCCAACCTCGTCTGCTTCCAAAAGCGCAGTAAAACCCAGCCAATAACTGTTGAGGCAAACTTTAACAAGCTACGAGGTATGACTCTCACGCGCTCTTAGCGCAACGGCTCGCTGATTCACACCAGTAAAGCGCCGATGCGGCGGAAGGGCACACTAACCAAACATGGCGTTGTTGCAGCCGAGGTATGCGTCTAATCTGGAGAGCGGCGTTTGATAAGCCAGTGCAATCAGGAGCTATCAGGTGCTCTGGACGCTTTCACGTCGCCAGCCGCGAGGACCGTGCTGCTTGTAGGCAGGTGCCAAGGCCTTGTATGGACCTGAAAGCTAGGCCGGAGTCAACAAGTTTTCCACGTATATCATGGCGCATCAAAACAGAACACGTGAAGTTTGCGTGCCACTGCAACATGTGTGAGGTCCACCATTAACTCGCACCCTGATTGATGCTCAACCGTTTGACGTCTTGTTGACTCGAATCTTTACAAGCGAGACCCCGAAGAGATTTGACTCGAGCGAATGTGGCGCGTCTCTTTGGGGGTGCTCTCATCGGGCAGCGTGACCTTTTTGGTACGTGGGGGAGCGCGGGGGAGGCCACCAGCGGTCCGTAGCACGCCGGCCTGCTATCTATGAAAAGGGCAAACTGATACATTAACTCTGTGTGACATGAAATGTTACAGGAGGGTATGAAAAAAATTCGATGCCCAGCTAATGAAGACAATCTAAAAACCTCACTCCTTTTCCCCCACAGCTCTGCCGTCTGATAGGTTAGAGTTTATTTATACAAGTGGCGGGGGAATTGTCATCTTATCTGAGCCATTTGTCAGCTGTGCGACAAGAGCTATTTGAAAAGACAACAACAAGGCTTAGCGTCACCAGCGGCTGGCCAATGAGTCTGAGAAGAAGGCCGTAAAGGCCGACTTGAGCCAAACTAATGCATCAGAGTAGGGCGGGCTATATAGCAAAAAAAAAATAAATCTTATCAGTTATATTTTTCATGTCATCACAATCTTTTTGAAGTAGCTGTACCGAAAACAAACAAACAAAAAACGAGAGTACTGTAAAACAGAAGTGAAAAAGTTGAACATAGAAAACCCCTCTCAACATTACAACAATTGTAGAAAACTATCCAATAACACAATACAAGTTGGAAAAATATATTTTGGGTGGAATAGGGTGCAATAATTTAACCCCTTCCAGCAGAGCGCCTCGTTTTCTAAAAACGAAGAAGAGCCACACAGCATGTTGGAACAGCCGTGTAACCACAGACTTATATATGAATCACTGATCTGAAAATATTGCTGGATAGCCGATAGCCCATACACGCCCGTGCAAGCCGTTGAAGCCACAGAGCGGCCATCTTACTCCTCCTATCTCGCGAGCAGACTACTGTATAAACTATACGTATACAAAAAGATTAGACATACAGTATACAGGTCGTAGGCTCTTAGTATAGGGCAGGGGGTAGGGTGGCGGGGAATTCCCAATTTTGAAGGAAAAAAAACAAACAAAAAAACTACCAAGTGGACATTATGTGCTGCTTTGAAGACCCCATTTTTTTTATTGCTCAGTTCCTTAGACCCCTTTATTAGATTTGGCAGAGGCATCTTTTGTTGAATTAGTTATAATTCTTTAATAAAAAATATACAAGTTTCCTCCTGTAAACATCATTAAGCATATAATTTAAACATGTATTTAAGGCAAGTTGTAAAATGTCCTCTTGTTTATGTTTACCAAATTTAAAACATCATAAATCATGCTGTTTCTACTAAGTAAGTCTCTTAAGTCTCAAATGTTCTTCAATTTCCATACTGTAAATGTATAGGATCGCATGCCGAGAAACATTTCTTTGGAGGATTAATATGGCGGCTTCAAAAGTCTTGGCCTATCGGCTATCCATTAATTTACTCCTATAGGCGTTATTGTGACCTGTTTTGTGCTTTTTTGATGGTTCTGACATATATACAGATCAGTGATATGAATGGACTGTCAATGTTGCTTACTCACCGTTGAGAGAAGTGAAGCCACCGGCGGCCATCTTGCGTTGCCACTCACTAAAGCTGCCTAATTTGAATGTGTTTGATGTCTCCTCTGCATTTTCATGTTATTATTATTTTTTTCTCTGGCAAAAATTCCGCCGTGTATGACATACAGTTGTATCAATAAGTCTGAGAGAAGTGCTACATGTACATTTCAGTGTTAAGAACAATACTTGTAGTTTTCTTTTGTAAGGTATCTCCGGGTGCTACTCAAAGATTCGTCTGCATCATCTTGTCACAGCCATCAACAATAAAGTGAAAGTAAAGCCCATCAGGGGGAAAAAAATGGATGCGAAATGTAAACCATACATCTATGTGTGACAATTCACGATTTTGAGATGATATACTCTGAATATTCGATGCAAACAGTCATGTTGGCTCTTTGTGAGGCTCTCATTACTTCATACAGGATTCCTAGCGCAAAACACGCACTGATAACAGTGTTTTTACTGAGCAGATACCAAAAAAAAGAACAGTGGCAACGTAAGAGGTCTGCCCTCTAGCTTTCTCTTATTGACAGATCATTCATAAACAAGTCCTTGCGTGTAACGGCCAACACGATTAAGCAAATGTTAAATTTTTGTGTTTTTCAAATCAAATAAAAATTGAGAATGCCAGAGCCTATGAAGCATAAGTACCGTCCGTGCAAGTTTACAAAATTCAGTGAATTTTCAAAGTTGGAAACTACCCATGGCACTTAATGGGACAAAACTAGAAATGTACCAAATTGAAGGCTAGCTCTTAATGGGGGGAGTCTTCAGTTTTGAACCTCACCATCCCAATACCCCTCCCTCGAGTCTGTCCTAAGCCACGCCCCTCACTGACATGCACTCAAACATGGCCGTTCATAACGATGGCATGCCATTATGAAAGTGCATAGTATGGTGAGGATTTTGTCCAGCTTCAAGGAGTGGCGCTAGCAATACTAAGATAGCATTAGCACTGTAAATGAAATTAGCTAGCTACGACTGCATGACTTATTTCAAATAGAGTAGGCCCTATACAAGAAGATTTATTGGTTTACTTTTGACATTTTATTTTGCAGAATGTAACTAAAAGTCAATTTAGTTTTGAATGACCCTCGGAAATGAGCTTAAAATGGCTGCTTCAATTCAAAATGGCAGACTTCCTGTGGCTTTTCGGGCATCGCTTTTTTGAGACTTTTTTTTGTGGGTGCCCTTATCTCTCTTCCCCTGATTTCCTCCCATCTGTCACACCCAGCTTTCTTTCCTCAGCCTGCGTTATCTTGTTCTCGTTGCCATTTCCTCTCCCAATGCTTTCTTTCCGCCCGTAATAAGGCGCTCTACTAGCTCCATTTAATCCCAGTCTGTGTTTCTTCTTTACAATCATAAAAACATTTTTTTTTGATTAATTTCATTTTTGTGGGGATCACTTTTACAGGTCATGGTGAGGGCCGCTGTTGTTTGGGTAAAAATGCAAGAGTGTGTCAACCCGAGAGCGGCCCGTAGGAGTGGACGCTTTTAAAGGTTAACCTGTTGGAACATTTACAGCTCGGCAGAGCTTTAATTGTTGCTTGAAAGCACATCGGGGGTAACGTGACTACTCAAGTGCATTCGACCTCGCTCTCCGCAATAAACTTTACCCAACCTCTGCCCCGCACCCCCCGTCTCGAATCCCAAGTGAAACTCGAACCCTTGACCCATTACTAGATAAACGAATTCATCCGTTTATGGTGGTCCCCACACCTCTGCGGTTGTTCCACTCTACACAATCTCAAGTGATGCTGCTGGTCAGCTAAAGAACACGATCATTTGTTCTTTATTCCTCCTATACATGAGTACATGAGATAAAGAGGATAAAACAAAAACTTAATGTACCAATAAATTATTGACTATTATAAACAGAGCAACTTTTTTTTTTTTGCAAAGTGTTAAGTGTGGGAGTGTTTTTAAAAATATGTCAATAGTAGTGTAGTCAAGGTTAGAGCCGAGTCCTGCCACATTTGGCTTGAAGGGCCTCTTATCTATTAACTTGGCTCTGGAACACACACATGCACATTCATGCGGGGTGCAGGCTGAAGGATGGGGGAGTAAAAGAAACACAAATCATCTCCCATCTTACCAAGGTCATGTCCCTCATTTGCGCCACTCAAAAAAAAAAAAAAAAAAAAGCAGTCAATTAAAGTCAGCAAATAAGTGCGGAAGTCACACGGAGTTTATAATGAGACATTCCAAGGCCAAACCAAATCCCTTTCCAGGACGCTGCTCAGATTTCCAAACGATTGTTCGTCATGGGAGGTGATGGAAATGGAAGAATGAGTTGCCACCATCATTGGACCCTCTCCAACCAAACAATTTCAGGTCCTAATAAGGCCAGGACTGCTTTTTTCCCCAATTTTTTATCTGATACGTTGTTACAGTGTTGTCCTTCATGTTCGATACCTCCTTTTTTCAGACTTATATCAGTAATCACAGTACCCATACCACTAGTACTTTTGATACATAAGCACATACATACATACATACCCCCCCCCCCCCCCCAATGTATCCCAATACAGCATTTTACATTAATGGACAATTTCTATTCTTGTAATTTCTAGTTCCTGATTGTAAAATAGCCACAAATCGGCCACTGTTGCAAGTACCGATACGATACCTTGAAATAAGGCCTGGTATTGGCCTGATACGATACCTGGTATCGACCATCCCTAGACAAAAAAGAAGAAATCTGAAGAATTTTTTTTACTTTTTTTCCCCCCTTGAGAGGAAAATAGTCCTACCATTAAGGCAATCAAATCCTTTTTTAATTTTTCCAGGAATAGTTAAAAAAAAAAAAAATCACAAGATCGCAACTTGCTTTTCTGCAAAATATTCACCCCTTCCCGTTACAAATAATATTTTTAAAATAACACAATCTTACAAGATTTAGGTGACTTCTACTAGAAAAAAAAATATTTAAGAGAAAAAAGTTGCGCTTCCACATGAAAAAGTTGCATTGACTTTATTCTCTTTTAAATAGCAACATTTTCTCAGAAAAAGATTGCCATTTTAAGAATTATGACTTCATTTTACAAAAGAAAAAAAACTTGTTTCTTGAAAAGAATAGTTTTCTAAAAATAAATTATCAACCTATCTCCGCAAGAAAGTTGATTTATATAGCACATTTCATACACAAGGCAACTCGATGTGCTTTACACAAGGAAAGACAACATCTTTAAGCATAAACAAACACAGCAGTTAACATTCACAAGCAGAGCAGAGAAAACAAAAGTAGCTTACAAAATTTACGAAAATAACGTACATTCACAATGTTAAAACATTAGACAGCAAACTTTAAAAACATTTAGAGTAATGAAGTGTTCTAAGATAATTAAAAGGGAAAAAACATGATTTAAAAACGAAAAGTTTTTAACCTGGATAAGGTCACGTATTTCATGGCATTTTTTTCTGTGGAAAAAAGTATTTTTTGTTTCTTAAAAGTAGGTGATGACTTTTCCTTAAAGAAATACAGCTATTTAAAAAACAAAAAAGAGACACTTCTAAAGTTACCTTATGGGTCTTTATTTTTTTCTGTGATAAAAGACTAGCAAAACAAACGTAATGCCATGATGAGAAATGTCTTCATTAAAAAAAAAAATCATGACAATAAGTTTTTTTTTTTAATTTGCTTAAAAAAACAATTGAACCTTCAGTAATGAAGCAAGTGTGGTTGTTGATGTGACATGCATTGTTCCAGTGGCGCCCTTGGTGGGATGTGGTGTTTTTTGGCCTCTGCGTGTAGTTGCCAGGGAGCTGACCCACTGCTGCGACGCTTGTGAAGTCCTCAGCTGACTTTTTCATTCAAATCTGCCCGCCTGTGACCATAAACGGTCAACGAGTCAAAAGCCCCTCTATGGAGACATCTTGACTCATGTGTAAGGAAAAAAAAGAAGTTTGACCCCAAACGCGCACCTTGACTTGTGGCTTTCCGCGCCTCGCCCCGACCCCAAATCCCAGTCAACAAGGAGCTGCTTGCTGTAATCTGCAGCAGATGTTCAGCGGCGTGAAGATTTTGCCGGTGAATCATGGGGAATGTGCAAACTCACCGGACACACGGCGGAACCGTTGCCTATCGCAACAGCTGACGTCAGATAGTCTCAGGGATCAAGTGGGACGACGCCAGGAATGGCCCATTGTTGCCAGTGGGTTGAGACGAAAGATACTGTAGGGCGTCCAGCACTGCTCAGGTAGCAACCAATCACGGCTCACCTGTTTTCTGAAGCCCAGCCGTGATTGGACGGTACCCGAGCAACTGTAATGTAATTTTCATTCGACAGCAAATGGCAAAATGGCCGCCCTCCGAGATGGATAAAAGTGGGTGGATTTTGCTGCTTAATTCATATTCCACAAACGCAATATTAATCAGAATACCCTGTTTAAACTTGTAGGACTGCATAGAACACATAGTAAAGAACATTTTGAAATTTACATCCCACTTTGATAACTTTGTTGGGGTTTACCCCGGTGAACGAGAGGGTAGCCTCCCTCCGCCTACGGGTGGGGGGACGGGTCCTGACTGTTGTTTGTGCTTATGCACCGAACAACAGCTCAGAGTACCCACCCTTTCTGGAGTCCTTGGAGGGTGTGCTGGAGAGCGCTCCCCCCGGGGACTCCCTCGTTCTGCTGGGGGACTTCAACGCTCACGTGGGTAATGACAGTGAGACCTGGAGGGGCGTGATTGGGAGGAACGGCCCCCCCGATCGAAACCCGAGCGGTGTTTTGTTGTTGGACTTCTGTGCTCGTCACGGACTGACCATAACGAACACCATGTTCAAGCACAAGGGTGTCCACATGTGCACTTGGCACCAGGACACCCTAGGCCGCAGTTCGATGATCGACTTTGTAGTCGTGTCATCGGATTTGCGGCCGTATGTGTTGGACACTCGGGTTAAGAGAGGGGCGGAGCTGTCAACTGATCACCACCTGGTGGTGTGTTGGCTCCGATGGCGGGGTAAGATGCTGGTCCGACCAGGCAGGCCCAAACGTATTGTGAGGGTCTGCTGGGAACGTCTGGCAGAATCCCCTGTCAGAAAGAGTTTCAACGCCCACCTCCGGCAGAGCTTCTCCGTTGTCCCGGGGGAGGCGGGGGGACGTTGAGTCCGAATGGACCATGTTCCGTGCTTCCATTGTTGAAGCGGCCGATCGGAGCTGTGGCCGTAAGGTGGTTGGTGCCTGTCGGGGCGGCAATCCTCGAACCCGCTGGTGGACACCAGCGGTAAGGGATGCCGTCAAACTGAAGAAGGAGTCCTATTGGGCCTTTTTGGCCTGTGGGACTCCGGAGGCTGCTGACAGGTACCAGCTGGCCAAGCGGAATGCGGCTTCGGTGGTCGCTGAGGCAAAAACTCGGACATGGGAGGAGTTCGGTGAGGCCATGGAGAACGACTTCCGGACGGCTTCGAGGAAATTCTGGTCCACCATCCGGCGTCTCGGGAGGGGAAAGCAGTGCACCATTAACACTGTGTATAGTGGAGATGGGGTGCTGTTGACCTCGACTTGGGACGTCGTGAATCGGTGGGGAGAATACTTTGAAGACCTCCTCAATTCCACCAACACGCCTTCCTTTGAGGAAGCAGGGTCTGGGGACTCTGAGGTGGGCCCCCCTATCTCTGGGGTCGAAGTCACTAAAGTGGTTGGAAAGCTTCTCGGTGGCAGGGCCTCGGGGGTGGATGAGGTTCGCCCGGAGTTCCTAAAGGCTCTGGATGTAGTGGGGCTGTCGTGGTTGACACGTCTCTACAACATCGCGTGGACATCAGGGACAGTGCCTCTGGATTGGCAGACCGGGGTGGTGGTTCCTCTTTTTAAGAAGGGGGACCGGAGGGTGTGTTCCAACTTTAGAGGGATCACACTCCTCAGCCTCCCAGGTAAGGTCTATTCGGGGGTGCTGCAGAGAAGGATCCGTCGGGAAGTTGAATCTCGGATTCAGGAGGAGCAGTGTGGTTTTCGTCCCGGCCGTGGAACAGTGGACCAGCTCTACACCCTCGGCAGGATCCTTGAGGATGCGTGGGAGTTCGCCCAACCAGTCCACATGTGTTTTGTGGACTTGGAGAAGGCGTTTGACCGTGTCCCTCGGGGAGTCCTGTGGGGGGTGCTTCGGGAGTATGGGGTACCGGGCCCCCTGATACGGGCTATTCGGTCCCTGTACGACCGATGTCAGAGTTTGGTCCGCATTGCCGGCAGTAAGTCGAATTCGTTTCCTGTGAGGGTCGGACTCCGTCAAGGTTGCCCTTTGTCACCGATTCTGTTCGTAATTTTTATGGACAGAATTTCTAGGCGCAGCCGGAGTGTCGAGGGGGTCCGGTTTGGTGGCCTCAACATTGCATCTCTGCTTTTTGCAGATGATGTGGTGCTGCTGGCTTCTTCAAGCCGTGATCTCCAGCTCTCACTGGAGCGGTTTCCAGCCGAGTGTGAAGCGGTTGGGATGAGGATCAGCACCTCCAAATCCGAGACCATGGTCCTCAGTCGGAAAAGGGTGGAGTGCTCTCTGCGGGTCGGGGATGAGGTCCTGCCCCAAGTGGAGGAGTTCAAGTATCTTGGGGTCTTGTTCACGAGTGAGGGTAGGTTAGAGCGGGAGATCGACAGACGGATCGGTGCAGCGTCTGCAGTGATGCGGACGCTGTATCGGTCCGTTGTGGTGAAGAAGGAGCTGAGCCGAAAGGCAACGCTCTCGATTTACCGGTCGATCTACGTTCCTGTCCTCACCTATGGTCACGAGCTGTGGGTCGTGACCGAAAGAACGAGATCCCGGATACAAGCGGCCGAAATGAGTTTCCTCCGCAGGGTAGCCGGGCTCTCCCTTAGAGATAGGGTGAGAAGCTCGGTCATTCGGGAGGGACTCAGCGTCGAGCCGCTACTCCTCCACGTTGAGAGGAACCAGTTGAGGTGGCTGGGGCATCTGGTTCGGATGCCTCCTGGGCGCCTCCCTGGGGAGGTGTTCCGGGCATGTCCTACCGGCAGGAGGCCCCGGGGACGACCCAGGACACGCTGGAGAGACTACGTCTCACGGCTGGCCTGGGAACGCCTTGGGATCCCATCGGAGGAGCTGGCTGAAGTGGCTAGGGAGAGGGAAGTCTGGGCTTCCCTGCTAAAGCTGCTGCCCCCGCGACCCGACCCCGGATAAGCGGAATTGAAGACGGAACGGAACAGAACGGAACTTTGATAACTGTTCCATGTCAAAAATACAACATTCTTATGATTGTAATGAAATTGAAAAAATGCATCTTTCTTTGCATTATTACAGCTTAATTCCTGCCAAAAAGTGTGACTGATTGAAAAAAAACTTACTTATTTTCTTGTATTTTTAGTGAAAAAAGTAATGATATCAGCTTAGCAAAATTCCCCCGAAATTTTTTTGTTAAAATATATTATTATAATTAAGAAAAAAAATCGTACTTTTTTTCCTCATAATTTTTGTGAAAAAATCGTAATAATTAAGTAATAAATTACTAATGCATCATTGTTTTTGAAAAAAAATAATATATTTTTAAGTTATGCAGTACAGGTTTTTTTTAAATATCACTTGAACAAAAGTCATGATAAAAACAGGATAGTGGTATTTTTTTCAGTGAAAAATGTAGTAACCTTTTGTGTAAATGTATTAACATCTAAGTTCCATTTATTTGATCAAAAACTGTCTTTAAAAGATGAATTTTTTTTCATATTAGTAAGGTTTTGACTTTTTCATAATATTTTTTTGAGTGCAGTGAGCCTATGTGTTGACGTTATTAAAGCAGACCCAGCCTCGACAAACCCCAATAGCGGCCCCATGGAGTCTCGTTCCGCAAAGATAAGAGCAAAGGTGACCAAGGTGATGTTTGGCACGGTGCCTCGGTCCGGCGCACCCCTCCCAACGCTACGTGCCCCCCCCCCCCAGCCCCCACCCACTCCGTTGCTAAGCTCCTTTGTTTGTGTGCTGCTCTCTTTCTCCATTGGCATCAGTGGCGTGGATCGGGTTACATGTGGGAATGAGGTGGAGTGTTAGCTCAGCGCTTCCTTTGTCCCCTCAGCTGGAAATCTCGGCATTTTTACGCAAAATCCAATCATGGACCACTTGAGCAACTTAAAAGTTTACTGGCCATGGGCACATAATATATATACACCATTTATGTTATTAGCCATATAGCCCAAGTTCATTCAGTGGCCAAAATTATTAAATTTCAATTTAAATTAATTAAATTTATTGCTGAAAAAAAAACTTTATTCTTTTTAGATTCTCTGTAAAATACCACTTTTTTTTCTTCTTCTTTTTTTACCAGCAGCCGTTTTAATGATAACATCCTGACATTATTAGATTGAACAAAATCAGTGTACAGCAAACACCAGCGAATGAAAATGGAATATAATTTAATGTAATCATTATGGGCCCTTTTTTCATTGACTGCTGCCTGTGCGCTTGGCGTTAAAACCCCCGCAAAAACCTGGTCTAAGTGGTGGTGCAGGTGGTGTAACAAAATTTTGATGGATTTGATCGAGGCACAAGCAGACAGATGCAGCGCTTCGCGGATGTGTGGTGGATGTCCTCATTTTTCATTCATAAATATGAGAACTGCGTGGGACAATCCCACTGAATTATTGTAGAAATCAATTCATTGAATGAATTTTTATAATTATCATCTTGAAAATATTTTCATAGCTGCCCCCCTGACCACATGCAACATATTCTTCAGCTTTACAGGTGCCACAACTGATATGTAGCTAATGTGTATTATTTGCCCTGGGAGTGAATGAGTTAATCACCTGGTGTGTCATCCACTCGATTAATCGATTAGCCAAGATATTTAAGACAAAACAGCCCTGAGTCATGCTCTCATCTCCCTGGCAATTCACCCCGTGGTTCTCCTTTCTTTCTGCCCTTCCAGAAACGCTTCCCTTTCTATTCAGTACGCCACTATACGTTTAAATTCCCTGCCAGCGAGCAGCAACCCAAGTTGAAAAGTTCAAATGAGGAAAACAAACCCAACAAAAGTCTACAAGCTAACGAAGAGTATGCGATGTGCTCGGTGTTCTCCGCAGGTCCGAACACTCTTTGTCAGCGGGCTGCCACTGGATATCAAGCCACGGGAGCTCTATCTTCTCTTCAGACCATTTAAGGTATGTTTGGATGTTTCTAGTGCGTGGATGAGCGAGGGCTATTCTTAGCGACTGTTCTTTCCAGCCGTCAATCGTAGCGGCCATTAATAGTGATGAAATAAACTAACGGAAAGTCACCTAAAGTTCAAGTGTCTGGGTTTCGCGAGCCGAGGTTCAACCCTGATTAATCATTTGCATGAAGTGTAATCCTGACATTGTCGTCTTCTTTGTTTCAGGGCTATGAAGGTTCCTTGATAAAGCTTACCTCTAAACAGGTAGGCTTGGGATGAAAATTCTAATGTTTCACAATGTGTAGTGCCATCCACTCATCCATCCACCTAGTGTACATAGTTAAAATTTGGGAGGACTGCTAAAATGGCCAAAATGAGCTTAAAATGGCTTCTTCATTCCGAAATGGCAGACTTGTGTCTTTTCAGTCATAGCTTCTTGAGACTTTTTGGCGGGTCTCCTCATGATCGACTTACCTACCAAATTTCATGTTGCTAAGTTAACCTGACTTCAAGGGCAGACTTTTTAAACTCAACTAGGTTTTGTGTTTTATGACGAGTCATCCAACTTCGCTGCCATGCTCCGCCCCCACGCAATGATGGACGCTAAAATGTTTTGCAATTTAGTGCCATCCATCTGTCTACTGGTTCGAATTTGGTGGCCTAGTATATTTTTATTACCTAATGCCTATACTTGCTATTTCCTGTTTCAAGCTAAACATACTCTGCTTGTATAATAGTACCTTGTCAAGGCTTTCTGCTTGAAGCAAATAAAATGCACCTTCCACTAAACCTGCCTGCTAAGAAGCCATGTCATAGCAGATAGCGCAAGCATACTTTGCCTTGATTTGAGATATTTCATCTGGGTTAGATTTGAGTTTTTGCAGCGTATTTTAAGAAAAGACAACTCTGCTGAAACGCTCTCCGTATCCATCCAGCCAATGTGGAGTCATTTCCTTATAAAGCAAGAGGCCCATCTCAGGCCCTTTCTATTTATATGTTCCTGTTTTTCTTCTCTCTCACTCTCTCTCTTGCTCTCCGTTTTTTTGAGTCCTCCCCCTTGTTCAGAATTCCCATAACCCCTGTTTTTCCAGATCACTTACAACAGATCAACCCACGGGCTGTTTTCATTTCCCTTCATACCCGTCGAATAATAACAACCCAAATTGCTCTCTTTCCTTGTGCTCTTCTTGGTTGCTCAGTCAAGATGCAAAAATCAAATATCAAACTTTGCTACTCATTTTCATCTTGGTCTTGTCTCTCACACCGCTTCCATATTTGGGCAAAAGGGGAGCGGAGGGATGAGCTTTTGCCTTTACCTCAGATTCATAAACAGGCTTGAGCGCTGAAGAGAACAATATGACTAAATGGGATGAGGTTCAGTCATTTTTTTTTAAAGAGCTTAGTACATAAGAAGAAAAACATAAACTACAAAGACGATGTTCAAGGTGTTTTTAAACAAAAGCTTTCTCTCACTTTTAGAAACAGGCTAGAGAGAGAATACAACAAAGACCAGGCTGTAATCTGTTTAAAAAAAACAAAAAAAAAACGAAGAGAAAGCTACTTTACTTAGTGGGCTAGGTATAGCTGAAGAGAATGCAACCAAACATGAGACAGAGACGTGAAGGCAAAAAGGCTATTGTCCACTCTTCCCCTCACTTTGGTAAACAGGCTCGCTCACTGAAGAGAATACAAACAAACAGGGTGGGGGGTGGAATATGTTTTATTTTTCTTCTTGTAAGGAACATGTCTATGTCACTCAGACAGGAATGCAGAATCAGTTTTTTGCCCTTAACCATGTTTCTTTCTTCCCCAGCCGGTGGGCTTTGTCAGCTTTGACAGTCGATCAGAGGCGGAGGCTGCTAAGAATGCCTTGAACGTAAGTGTCACGCCCTCTCCGGCAGCATCCCATCACACCCAAAGTACAGCCAAGATAAAAATCATCTGCATATCGCACACGCATGTTTACAGGCAGCAAAAGCAGGGCAAGGTCAGCCACCAAAGTAAGCTCTCGTAAATACAAGATATTGATCTCGGGCTTACTTCGGGGCTCGTTATTTCACAATTAAACTAACAGCCTTGATGAGAGGCTTTCCAGGAGATCTTTAAAAAACAAAGTAATGTTCTCACACACATTTGGTACCCCGCCCCCAATTTCTCACTGGACTGTTTCCAAATCTGCCTTAATAAGATAATCATGTTCCGACTGTATTGGAAAGCGACTCGTATTTCTTGAAACTGTGTCATCATTCAGTGAGAAGAATGATTTCATACTCTTCTTGCAACTCAACTTTTCCCATTGCGCCTTTGTGATTTGTCTTCACGGTTGTCGTGTGACATGAAAAACCACCAAAGAAAAAGCAAATAATTAATAATAATAATAATAATAATAATGATACATCTGATTTTTATAGCGCTTTTCTAGACACTCAAATACGCTTTGGATACATTATTCATGCACTCACACATTTACACTCTGGTGGCGGTAAGCTACTTAAGTAGCCACAGCTGCCCCGGGGGCAGGCTGATGGAAGCTTGGCTGCCAGTGTGCGCCTACGGCCCCTCCGACCACCACCAACCATTCGCACCTTCCATACACCAGTGTGAGTAGCACTGGTTAATGGCAGGCTAGAGCAAAGTATTATTTTTTTTTTATGCCGATTTGTTCGACCACTGTATTTCCTTTGAACTGCACCGCCTGTTGTTTCTGGAATGTTGGCTTGTTCAGAATAATGACGTCAGACAAACTCTCTCCCCATTTCAATATGCAGATACCGACCCGCGGGACACACACAAACATTCTCGACTATTGTTTTCTCAGAAAAAGATTTACATATTCTCCTCGTCTTTTGATGCGCATCAGGAAGCTGGCAGGCTCCCACATGAGGAGGGAGCTGTCACACCAGTGTAAAAAAAAAAGTCAAAAGGAAAAAAAAGTACAAGAGATCTATTTCAGGTAAACGATATATTTGTAATAAATAAATAAACGATTAAACACTTGGTCACATTCAGTCTGAATTGCATTACTCATCTCACATAGATTTTTAGGATTCTAAACTCTGACAAGTGTAAAAACTATTACTGGTGAAATGCAAAAGAATTATAAAACACCGAGTTGTAACATTACATCTTAATTTATAGCATTTTCTTATAAGTGTAAAAAATAAAGTGAAAAATGACAAGTTGAGAAATAAGCTGGAAAACGCTCAAAGAAGATTGTGAATGACATCATGCAGTACGCCGGTCACATCACGTTCCAATTCTCATTTGTCAGTCGTCATCACATCCGCCGTAACCGAATATCACACTAATCTACAACTGAGCCATTTATAACCAACGCCCCTCCCCCGATTAAGATTGCTTTCTCCCCCCCGTAAATTCTACCTTGTGAGTAACACTGAAGGATGGAAGATACATGAAAGCTCTTGTCGGACACCTGATCAACAAACAAGGCGTGCGAAAAATAGAAATGTCAAAGACCTCCGCGAAAACTCGCTTCTCAGTTGTCTAAATTCGTTGTGGCTTCATCGCTACTTGAAGGCGCTCACGTTTATTTATAACCTAAGAAAAGTAGTTGTTGAAACGAAGTGTGCCTAAGATCTGTGTGCCTCAAACGTGAAATAAGTTTCACAATCCATTTCATTATTTTTACACTATGTTTAATTATGTTATTGCTCTGTTTTTATAAAGCACAATATCATAGAGATATCTTCCTTATTAAAAACATATTACATCATTTTTGTTGGTCTTTTTGGGGGAGGCTGGAACGGATTAATGGCATTTCCATTCACTTCAATGTGGACATAAGATTTGAGGAGTATATTATGATAAAAATATAATTTTAAAAAGAAAGAACATCTTCTCCTTTTTTCTCTCAGGGGGTCCGGTTTGATCCCGAGATCCCACAGACCCTCCGACTGGAGTTTGCCAAGGCCAACACCAAGATGGCCAAGAACAAGCTGGTTGGCACCCCCAACCCTCCTTCATCCCAGCAGAGCCCCGGCCCACAGTTCATTAGCAGAGACCCGTGTGAGTACTGCAGTGGAACCGCTCAAGTTGACAACAGTTTGTTCCGGTTTTATTTTTCCCGTAGGAAATAAGGGAACGAATCAGTCCCATGGCCACACTGTCGCCGCCGTAAAAACTTTATTAACTGTCCAGGCTTTTACAGTCACAGAGTGCAAAAATAATTGTAAATAGTGTCATATGAAAGTGATTAAAAAAATCAAGAAAAAAGTGCATAGTCATAGTGTGGGCTAGGCATGACATATATTGCTTTTCTGCTGTAGGCAGGTGTGTTTGTAGTGCGATTAGCCCTCGAAAGTTCAACATTTCCCCAGAAGCTTCTGGATTCCGCAGCCATCCTGCAATCACTCTTTGCTGCATTCTTCCCCAATGAGCAAACAAATGCTCTTATCTAAAAAATGTGGTGCCAGAGAAAGGGTGTGTGTGTAGAAATAAGGAAGCCATTACTGACACTATGCCGTCATTGCTCTCAGAGAAACGGCGACCATTTTGTGATAAGGTTTTTTTTCTTTTCATTTTGCTCACTTGGCAATAGAAGTGCTCTTTTCCTTGATTTCCGCTGCGCACGTCACCTCTGTTTTTCACTCACCAGCTCTTTTTATGGACTCCTTGCAGTAATCGGACCGCCTCGCAGTTTAATCACTTTGAAGCCTAGAGGCTAGTTGTCAATCAAACAAACAAGCAGTGATATGGAGCTAATTTTAGACACTGACTTTTTTTTTTTTTTTTTACTACTTATGTTTCAGTTGGTTTACTCTGTGATTTTGTACTCTGAAAGTAATGGCAGGTAAAATGTCCTTTACACCTGTATTACATTTACCAATTTGAAAACTAAGGGAAAAATATATGGGACACAACCACCACGTCTTTGCCAGTTGTCATGAACAACACTTAACTCATTCGCTTGCAGCCATTTTCACTGAAGCAACCCCCTTTGCTCCCGGCTGTTTTACTGGATTTTAACTGATTTTGTAAGGCCCACCGAATATTGCGTACTATTGCTGTTAAAGCATGGAACCTACCAAAAGAAAGATTAGAGTCTCTTCTTTCATCAGGAAAAAAAAGTATATTTCTAGCATTAGAATATAGCTAAGTTTCATCATTATTCACAAATCTGTTTAAACAGTGGGGAAATATCTTGTTACAACATGGCCCTGGTTGATCTCTTAGACTGCTGCCACCTGCTGGCCGTTTTTGTAATTACTAACATTGCTTCAACCATTATTTTCAGTTCAGAGGCTGCATCAAAGCCTTCTGTATGCTCTAGCATAAAAAAAATTTGGGGAGCAAATTAGTTAATATGTTTACACTAAGAAAGCATTCATACTGTAGTAAACACTTGTAACTTTCTTTGACTTACATGACGGACATTTTTTTTCCTAACTGTCCAAAATGTAAAACAGTCCAAACTAATCATGTGGTTGGACTCAATGACAGCCGAGGAGTACATTCAGGATGCTCCACTGCCCCTCACATCCCCACAATGCACCTGGGTGACCCTCGACGCCTCCCCTTGTCCACGTCCCAGCCGTCCAGCCGCCTCACTCCACGCCTCGTCTTCTTCTTTCCACAGATGAGCTCACAGTGCCCGCTCTCTATCCCGGCAGCCCAGACGTGTGGGCATCGTACCCGCTGTACCCGGCAGAGCTGTCGCCAGCCCTCGCACCCGCTTTCACCTACCCCTCCTCGCTCCACGCTCAGGTAACCAGGGTGCACTCCATCCCCCGCGGCGCACCCACCCCAAGTCCTCTTCGCACCCGTCACACCTGCCCGCTTCACTCACCCTCAATCCACCCGCGTTGCTCTCCATTATCCAGCATTAAAACTCCAATCGTGACCTGTAGATGGACCGGAAGGTGTGGCTATGATGGAAACATTTTGTAAAATGGAAAGAACCATGGGGAAACAAATAAACAAGGACAAATAAACACCTCCCTCAAATTGATGGCTCAATTTTCCCTCATCAGCAAGAACTTTAACTTTTAGCCATTTCAGTTTGTAAGTAGTTGTTAAATAGCTTACTGCTTTCTGAGGCTAGAAAAAGGAGTCATCTGTTTGAAAGAGTAATTTATTTTTCTTCATCTGAGACACTATTACAGTTTAAATTTAACGAAATGCATCAGATTTATATGGCTCCTTTTCAAAAGGACTATGATAAAAAACAGTGAAATGAAAACAACCAAGGCAAGACAAACTAATACCTCCCTCAAATCGATACCTCTTTCCCCCCCATCAGGAAAAACATACAAAATTGTCCTACAACACACACCAATGTAACTCTAATCAAACAAAGGGAGGTGTCTATTTTGAAGGTGGTCTTTATTTTTACTTAATTGAAACCAATATTATGGTATATTACAATTTGTCCGTTCATTAACTCTATTGGTTACACGTTGATGAAAATTGAACCTAACACCTGAAAACAGAGGTATCTATTTGAGGAATGTGTCATGGTAGATGCTCCTGTTTTAGTTAGTAACATTTGAAATGGGCTCAGTGTTTGAAGACTAGTTTTTGTAATTAGTTGCTGCCTGATGGGGTGAAAGGGATGCGCCAACTGGCAACTAATTAGGGCACGGCATCCCGTTTTCATCATTTTAACTACTTTTTTACCACCAACCCGCCAGCCTTTTATCCCGTTTATCAAGCGCCTTTAATCTACCATGGTCCAACGCGACTTCCCAATAGAGTTCATTATTGATCCCCGGCAATTCCTTCCCATGAAGCCGTTGGGTCGGCGCTCCTTCTGCCTGGTCTTTCTCAGATTAAGCCGCATCAAGCGTATTTTTAGCACCAAAAGGCCCTCGCTATTTATTCTGTGAGCCCTTTTATCTTTGCTCACATTTCCATACGTGTGATGCGGCGGCGGCGTCACTAGATGATGACAGCTGGAGAAATGCATTTGAACGTGCTTACGTCTCAGAAGCTCAATGTTTCCTATTGTCTCGTTTTTTGTTTTGTTTTTAGATCCGCTGGCTCCCACCTGCAGATGGAACTCCTCAGGGATGGAAGTCGAGGCAGTTCTGCTGAAGTATGTGTGAGTACCACACGCTTGTGCAGATGTGGACAAAAGGCAACCGCAAACAAATCTTTTTAGAATCGATTATCCTATCCGTGATCACAGTAAATCCTCGCGGAAGACTGTTAACATGCTGCTGTTTTGGCTAGCAATGAAGTGCTAGTATTATTTGAAATTTCCTTTGGCTGACTTCCCCACAGGACTTGCATGTGCAAAAACAAAACCACAAATCCCCTGCTGGGTGGTGTATCCATGTCAGTCGACAGTCGTGTGCATGTCCGAGTGCATGTATGTGTGTTTTTGCGCAAGGCGCCAGCCGCGCTGTCACCAGAACCCTCCCGTCCTGAAAGACAGGAAGAAACATGTTCCCCAAATCCCTTAGGGGAGCGAGCGAGCGCGTGGGTGGCGGTTAGCACGGAGGCTAAAATTTACTGAGTCCAGCTGAAAGCGAGTTTGAAACATTCAGCTCATTTCACCCAGGTTAGCGAAGTTAGCATCTCTGCAAATTATTTGTTTGATTGTGTAAATTAAAAAAAAGTTTTCAAATAACGATAGACATGTATATAATTGGCTTGCTGTTACTGCATTACTAATTATTTTTTCCTCTGTTTAAATAATATCGCGGCATTACTGATCATTTTCTTTCTGTCTTTAAAAAAAAAATGTATATGAATAATATGAATAAATGGGGTGCACTTACATAGCGCTTTTATGGAGTCCATAACACACTTTACAGTGAGCCATCTTTCCTTCTATTTGTTTGAAATATTTGAAATATATTATATTTATCTATTTATATTTAAATATAAAAAAGACACTTAAAGATTTGTTTTCATAAAAAAAAAATTGGTTTAATCTAAATTACACTAGTTAAGCGTCATTCAGTATATGAATAATCTTTTGAAAAAATAGAATAATTAATTAAAATTTAATTAAATCAAATTGATAATTTGAAAACAATTAAAACTGTTTTAATGAATCACCATATTTAAAACTATATAAAACATTTACAACTTTAAATCATTTTAAAGTAAATCAAATGAAAATATTCAATAGATTCCTTTTTAATCCTCCCCGATCGAAGTCGATGAAATGACTTGAGTGAAATGGCCACCCTTGAACCGTCTGACAGGAACAGGAACGGCCCCCACACTGCGTACTGTTTGCCAAGCTGAATTGTATTTGACGTGCGTGCCTCAGCGGCACGCGGGTGCCTTCAAAGACGAACTCATAGCGGACATTAATGCTTAGTCAACTGAAGGGAAAGGTAATTCGCATTTTCCGTTTGACGAAACATGACGGGTGTAGGGGGGATCGTGTGGAGTAGATCGTGTAGCATACTGGATGTCATCTGTCCACTGGCTCCTGGGAGCTTTTTTTGCAAAAGCAGCGGTCCCTGCGAAATGTTGGACCAACTCCCATCACAGGTTCCAGCTGTGGCCCCTTCTAATAAGGAAGCAAGGCCACCCCCACCCCGACATAACGCTCAAGTCCAAGTGCGCTGTCCCTGTGTCGGCTTTCCACAGCCAGATACTTGTCAGCTGCCCCGCATTCATCGCCAGACGGGTATTGCTGCTATGTGAGAACCACAGCCACGGCCTAAGGGCTTTTGTCCAGATTACAGGGGCTTCGGGTGGGCCCTCCTTTATAGTGTTGTGCAGGTGGAGGCTGCCAGTTGGGTTTATTGGACTGGAAACATTACAAAAAACACATTTTCTAGTTTCGAAAGAGGCAAAAATGAACCCTTTCCCTAATTCTATAACCCTTAGCCTCACCTCCCACCCTTTACCTTACCCACGCCTCCTTACGCTGTTGCCGGTGTCAGCAGATGGCTCGGTGGGCAACACAAATTACACAATACAATCACCAAGAATAATTTTCCTTCTCACTTCCCAGGTCTGATCTTAGTGTAGCAATGTGAAAATATTTCACAAAAAATGCGCAGTCTGGTTGGAATGGCCATTTCAACCTGTGTAGAACTTATCAAGAATTTTGAAAATCGGACAATGGGTTCCACAGAAATTGAGTTTTTTTATATTGGAATAAATGGGGAATGTTTTTGTGTGATATCACCGATAGAAAATCTGGCCAAAAAACATCTTCAAAGTTGAGTAAAACAGTATGACTTCATTATTTCTCAAATGTCTGCTTGATCCTATTTGGTCTTCAACTCGGAGAACCCTCTTCTCTGATTTGCTGACACGTTTCACTTAAACATATCCACCAATTGCTCAAAATTATTAGATGGGTCAAATTTACTGACACTTGCACTAAAAACCTAACTTAAGTAGCGCAATTTTTTTTGTGAATTTATTTCTTATGGAGGATTATAGAGGCATATCTTTAATTGCTTGTTTAATTTAATTAGTTAATTATTATAATTATTTTTATTTTTTTCTAGAAAATTCAAAAATAAAGTCCAAAACCGCTGCCAAGCCCCATTGGCCCTTATTTAGATGCGCACCAAATTGTTTACCTACATGGCACACAAGAAACCGTGGAGCAAAAACAGCAAAACTCGTAGTACTCATTGACGAGATGGCACATCGCCCTCCCGTGTTCTCAAACGCGGCTTGTTTACCGATCCCACGTCATGCGCCTGGCTGCGAATTCTTGGCTGTAACACATTAAGCCGGCAAATCGCTAAAGCGTTACCAAATGTGCACCGACGTGTTCAATGATCAACCCAGTCTTTAACCTTGGCCGTCTCAGCCGGAACAAATAAGGGCGGTCTCATGAAAGTGCGGGCGTCGCATCAGCGAAGCCAAGCGTCTGGAGAGCGCGTCGATTCTCGTCGATTCGCTCACCCTTGATTGAGCGCACGCCGTCGGGCATTAGCTAGGCCAGCCGTGCCCTTAAATCTTCTTCTTTCTTTCCTTGCAGTGTTTTTCTGAAGGGCCAAAAAGCTCCTTTCCCCCACTCCTAGTTTTGGTACCTGGCTCTTACCACACATAATCCACTCCACCAATACTATACAAAAGTGCATATGTGCCTCTGAAGCAGTTAGCATTTAGCAATCAATATTCATCTTACAGAATAAAATCCTTAAATATAGTGGGGATATTTTCAAATCTTGCCCGTGTTTTTAAAACTGCAAACTCCCGCTTCAAAGGATAAGACTTGAGACTTTTCTATACCGTGTGTGACTCACTGATGATGTCGGGAGCACACCAGATCCTTCAAAAGGGATGTTGATGGCTTTGTATCAACACGCAAGTGTTTGCCCCTCCAACTCGGCTGTAAACATCTGTCTGGACGTCCTCAGGTTCCTGATGTGTGATGGTGGCCTCGGCCGGCTGTGACGGGCGTCGCTGACTGCCTCTTCGCTTCGGTCTGACCCCCCCGGAGGACTGAATCCGGCGGTGGTAGCAGCGAACCGTCGGTAAGCGTATAGCTAGCGTCCGCTGATGCTAACGGACAACGACAAAAGGTGTAAAGCTCACACCTTTTCCCCCACTTCTTCTCTGCCCTCGGGCTTCCTTCACTTTGAGGCGGCAGGGTCTGTTGAGGCGCACTTTGATTTGTACTGTGGTTGCAGAGCCACCATTTTAAAATCCGTTGATAGTGGAAGTTCTAAAGCCTGATATCGGAAAGTAGAGCAAACTTCCTGGAGAAAATGTGTCTCTAAAGTTGCGTGACTTCTGAGGATCTACCTGAAAGTCAAAAATATGGCTGACAGTCTCACGAAGCGACAACAAAGTAGGGATAGACCGATTATCAGCAGGTATTCAGCATTTTGACAAATATCGGCATTAGAAGGCATTTGAAGAATCATACGGCTGATAATAGATCCATTTAAAAAAAGTGTTTAGGGAATAAAAACTTCAGGGAACTAATTATTAAATTTCATAGATGCTGCTCCTGGGAACTTTCTGCACCTTCTGTTTTTGTTTGAAGTTAAAACTAAGATAAGTAAAATTTTAATACTTAAGATATTTTTAAATTTTAGAAAACTTCATTGACTCTAGAACACAATAGGGAGCGATTTACTTAACTTTTTATTTAGCTTTTGAAGGCATGTCTCTGCCCCTGGGAGATCCCTGAACTTTTTGTTAGATCTTGAAAACAAAGATGTCTATTGACTAAGATTTTATTTATTTATTTTTTACTAAATATTTTACAAACCCTAGAAGTTGTTCAATAAACATATGCTTAAAAATTCGAAAAAAATAAAAGCTGGAGTTTAAATTTTTTTCACATTTTGATGCCAATATTTTCCCTTTAGTGGAAATGAATATCGGCTCCAAATATCGGTTATCGGTGTCTTTGACTACTAATGATCGTAACAGTATTGGCCCTAAAAAACCCATATCGGACTATCTCTACAACAAAGCCCATCTTTTTTAGAAGACATTTACATTTTACCCCAATGTTTGGTAAGTAAGGTATTTGAGAATAATTTTATGAGGAAAAAAAAAATCACATTACAATAGTGTCACAACTTTATAAAAAATCATAATATTACGAGAAAAAGTTGCCATATTACGATGAATAAAGTTGTAATTTTACCCAAAAGAGTGTTGTGTGAAAATAATAATAGAATAATGATAATATAAGGAAATGTAGGGTTTATCGTGGTGACAAATTTTTCAGTATTTTGCATTTTGTGTGCGTCATGCTCGCCCCATGTGCTTTTGAGTGTGCAGTCGCAATAGTAACCTCACCCGCTTCTTATTTTTGTTGTTCCTCCATCCTCTCTTCTGCTGTCTCTTGCAGGCCTCAGGACACACCAGACACCCGCCTCCATCACACATCGAGAACCCGCCCCCGCCCACATGTTTTTGTTTCTTTTTTTAATACCGTTACAGACTCAAGATATCCTGGCGGCGCTCTGGCTACACCTCCGCCAAAGGTACCCCCCCGCTCCCCCCTTTGTTTACAAGTATGCAAGGAGATGTGCGTTTCTATGCACGGGAGTGTGGCTAAAGCGCTGCCGGATGGTGGAGATGAAGACGTTATTATATGACTAATAGTCCATATACCATTCTTAACCGTGTTAGTAGGATTATTAAGAGCATGACATTGCCCCCCTCCCCCCCCCAAAAAAACAAAAAAAACTAAAAACTAAACTAAAATCGATCAAAAAAAGTTGTTGTACTTGTTTTTTAAGAAAGAGGTATTTTTGTAACCAATTTAGAAGGGTTCATGTTGGGCTAGAGTAGAGGAACCGTGCGGAAATATAACGCAACAAACAAGCAAATTATTAGTAATTAATTATATTTGTGCTATTATGAGGGGAAAAGACAATCTAGTCGTAGTCTTGCGAATAGTTAGTTAGAATAGTTGTAACATTACAAGAAAAAAGTCAAAATGCTTGAAAAATATTCATACTACTGAAGGGGAAAAATTGGTATGTTGTTTCAATGAGGGAAAAAAAGTATTTTGAAGATTTGATTACAGGAAAAATTTCATAATATCAAGAGAGAGAAAAATATAATAGCCTTAAAATAAAGTAGCTGTGTCATAACATTAAGAGAAGATTGTCGCAAAATTCAGAGAATAAAGTTGAAAATTATTCGTATTATTACAAAAAAAGTAACATTACAAGACTAAATTAGCAAAATATTGATGCGATTAAAAAAAGTTTAAAGTTAGTCATATTATACATTACAAGGTATAATTTGACAAGACAACTTGTTAGGAGAATAAATTCGTGCTATTATGAGAAAAAAATGGTGGCATTTCAAAATAAGAAATTATTTGTGTTTTTAAAATAAATTTCCAGTATTCCCACATAAACACAACATTGGTTGTGCTCTTTATTCTTGTAAATTAAGCTTTTTTTTTTGCAAATTGTATGACCAATAAAATATAGATTTTTTCCTTTTTTTCCTTCACATCCTTGTAAAATTACGCATTTACAATGTCACATCTTCATGCGACAATCGAACAAATGATTTTTAAAAATATGTTGTTGTTTTTTGGTATAGTTTTGTTCAGGGCTGTCTTTTGCGTGGCAGTCCAGATGAAACGCTAACAGGTTACCTCTGCCTAGTTCAACATGAAACTCATTTGTTTGACCTCTTGAGTTCATACCGTCGCTTTGTTTTTCTTTGCCAGTTAATGAGAAGAGAGTGCGATACCAAAGCCGTCCTGTTGGCGCGCTCTTGTTGATGTGTGTGTTTCTTTTTCGAGACCGCAATACACGGCTATAATTAGCAACAGACCAAAGGCATTTCATTTTGTACACTGGAGCAAAGCTAGCTCGGATCGTGCAACTTTTCTGTTTTTGGCGCCTTTCAAGTCACCAATCAGTTTTTTTTTTCTTCTTTCCTTAAGGTCGCTCATTTGAAGTCTCCTTTTGTCTATTTTTAGGCAGCCAAACTACTTTTCTTCAGTGAAATGTACATAATTAAAGAAGGGAGCTAAGTCTGCTGTAGTAACGTCCTTAAAAATCTTATTCCCGCAACAGTTTGACGTTCAAATTTTCCATGTCGTTTTTGCAAACACTCTTCCCTGTTACGTACAATCATATATAGGAAGGAATATAAGGACCACACCAGAAAGGAAAAAAAGTCATCAATGTTACCCAAAATAAGCTGCAATATACAAAACAGTCAAACTGAACAGTTTGGAAGGTTCTCAAAAACTGTTCCACCCCTCCTTTGCATATATCAGACTAGTTGATGTTTAACAATTATTAATATGCACAATCGTATCCGATCCGAGAATTATTATTATTAAGTTTGGCTTTTAAGGCATTTTTTTCCTTCCAAATATTTATAAAGTGTGTGTGTGTGTGTTTTATGGGTGTTGTTTTCCCAATTATATAATTCAATGTAAGTATTATTGTATATTCATTTGTATGTGTGCGTTTGTTGTATCTGACGGGTTGGAACGTACTGTACTGTATGTATCATATACTGTATAAATACAACATAATTCACTGTGAAATCCTGACGAAAAATACAAACAAAAAGAAAACAAATGCCATTTGGGTGTTTTTATAGTATGGTACAGTACATGCTTGTTTGTGGATACGCTGTTGCTAGCTATATATCAGGCTAGCTTTGTTTGTTAAAAAAACAAGAAAGAAAAGTTTTTATGAAAATGTTCATTGAAGACATTTCAGGCCGTTTGCCATTAAAGATCGACATGATCCTGACTTGACGTTTTGGTCTTTGTATTGCCTCCGCCGAGGAGATCACTGTGTTTTTTCTTTGTCATTTATTTTATTTTATTATTTTATTTGTAGTTTTACCCACCCTAAAAGTACAGAGTATATTTTATAGTGGACATAAAAAAAAACTGATTGGGAGTTGCCAGCGGTTGCCTTTCCTGGGAGGAGGTTCATGGGTGCAAAATTTTGCGACGCTAAATAGTGCTCATAATTTTAAAATGATCACGTAACCCATAGTTGCTTTTGTGAAGTGGCGAGCTCATGAGCAAGAGAGTGTGTGTTTGTTTGTTTAAGTGTGCTTGGCAAATGTGTGTGTTACACGATCAGGAGGTACACACTGCTATCCGGTGGTTTCAACGACAGCTTGCGTCCACAGATCTTCATGCTACTGCAGGTCAGTACTGTACTCATTTCAATAATTCTACTCCATGATAGATTCTTCACTATTTCAAAAATAACTCAAACAACATAGTACTAGTATACTTAATAATGATGATAATGTGGGACAGGACGAAGAAAGATATAAAATGCATTAATGGGCAGTAAAATCTATAAAGTAGATCTAAAACAGTTTAAAATAACATTGATAGATATACATGACAGAACTATTGGGTCACTGTTAAAATCCATAAAAAAAGAAAAATATTCTTAAGAATTAAAATATTCGAGCTTTGCTGACCTCTTGTGGACATTTGCTGCAACTACAGGTGTCTACATGTTCCAATGACAAAGTACCAATATATTTTTTTAAAGATTTAAATATACTTTATTTATTTTTTTGCACAAATGTAACCATTTTGATGGATTTTTTAGATATAAAATGTTAACAATATTGCCATGTCCAATTATGTGACTTGCTATGTGTAAAAATAATAGAAAAAGGTTAAAAACAAAAAAAAGGACAATTACTGCTTCTTGAAGATCCTCTTGGCATCCACACCCTCATAGTTGTAACTCTGCAGGGGTGGAGAAGACAGAAAACTTTAGATACTTGAAAAAACTACCTACAGTTAATACAGCAAGGAAATAGTTGGTTACTTTGTGCTTTCCGTGAGTGCCACTGACCTGCACTAGCTCTCCTTCCAGAAGGACTCTGGTGGTGGTCAGAACCTTATTGTTGTCCTTGCGTGTGAATTTGCCTTTCAGCATGTCGCCCTCCATCTCCCACGTTCCCTGATGACCTCACGGGAAACACAGTTTCAGTCAGGCAAGTACACATTTTGTCCATATTCTTCATGTCCATGTACTAGTACGCTCTTTATTCTTACTAGTAGGACAAGTTTGGCATACTAGTAGTAGACAACTAAACTACCCAGGGCTAGACTGGCACAAAAAAATCGGCCCTGGCATTTTGACTTAGGCCCACCGGCCCGGCCCAGCCCGAATCCCGCCTAACATGTAGTTCTGCCACTGATGTTTTTGCTATCTATATTCGAACTGGATTAACGGACTGGTTTCTCTAAATTGTGGGCCAGTCTCTAGGAGCAAAATGAAGGAAAATAATCATTAAAAAGCACTGCATCTGCAAAAGAGGCCTGCCCACCGGGCGTCTGCCCTATATGCCAGATGGCCAGTCCAGCCCTGCAACTACCTGTCCATCGGGTCATTTACCGAGACTTCGGTGCCGTCGGCAAGGCTGTAGTCGAAGGGCGTCCCGAGAGTGAAGTGGATGTCTTTGGTGCGGAAGGTGCTGGACTCCTTGATGTGGAAATCGTTTCCGCTCTGCTGGATGCTGATCTTGAGGTTGTCGTGCTCCGCTAGTTTGCGTTTCATCACGTTGATGCCTACAGGATACACACGTCATTTTGGTGGATTCACTGTCACGCTGCGCCGCTGTGGGAGTGGTAATGACCGACTTTAATCGTAGCCAATCAAACAGCTCCTTTCTGCCACCAAATTGTCACTCTGCCAGATGCGTGTGGAAATGACCACCCGCCGGCATTTGCCGCACAAATGGAGTATTCGAAATACGGATCTGGTAGAGTCATCTCTTGTCCCTTAAGCCCAAACCGGTAAAGCTGAAAGGCTTTAATCAAAAGGAGCTTCGAGTAACTATTATTGCACCCCAAAAGTTCCAATAGTTTTTCAGTGCTCTCACCCATTTGTTCCATGAAGGCGTCGTAGTTCTCGCTGCGTTCCACCTTCCAATTTCCGTCAAACGCCATTTCTGCGGTCCGGGCAACGGGCGAGCGGGGCGATGTAGCGCAAGTGAGACCGTGAGATCGGGTATGTACGCCGACCTCCGTTTATATACACCCGCCAGTGCTTCCCCCATGTCCGCGGCCCCCTCCCTGCCCTCGCGTGATGCGCTCCTTTATCTTTACTGGGCCCCGAGCGCGAGGGTACGCCGATAAATCACGTTCCCGGAACACTGCGGTACTGTTCTCCGCAAAGCAGAAATGGAGGACAAGGATGGGCTGTTGTGTGGGGGCACTCAGTCAACTGAGCCCCCCCACTTCGCTTTCCCTTTTTGTTCCTCTCAGGCCTTTTCAAACTGCGTTTGTGCCCAGCATGGAAATGAGTTCAGATCCCACGCTGGCGAGTCGGACTGGCACGAGTCCAGCTTGTAGTAACCCAGAGGAAAAGTACCCACACTAATTGCGACTGATTTGAGTCGGGGCTAGGTGTGTAAGGTTGAATTTCAGGGTAAAGGTCAAGGGTTACCATTAAGGTAACCTATCTTGAGGTTAGGGTTTATCATAGGTTGGGGAAGGTGTTAGATTTTGGGTTGAGGTTTGGAGTTTGGGTTTGAGGTTAGGACTGATGGTTAGATGACAGTAACTGTAGTTTTTATATTGAATACAGAGCGCTTGCAAAATGAATGGCTATGATTAGATTTGACTTGTCCTGTCTGCTTTTTGTCCCTAGGGGGCGTGACTGTTACATGCATTCCGCTTAGTAACAGGTGACTTTGTAAAAGCAATTCTGACAATCTTAAGATGTAGTATTTGTGTTGACCACTTGAGGGCGGCAGAAACAAGCTTTGCAATTGCACACTAGTGTCAATTATTTAGGTCTGCAAACTACTGATACATGATTTGCCAACTTTTGTGTTTTACGTCAACTTCTTCATATTTTATTCATTGCTCTGAAAATCACTTTTGAACACTTTGCTTGCCCTTAAAATGGTTGTCAGTTGTCTTCATTTTCTTACACTTGTGGTACGTCACGCTCGGCTTGGGCCTACATCCTCCCGTCCTGCCACCCGGGGGGGTTAGGTAGGGTGGGAGTGGGGGTCTACCAGCATGCCTCCTGTGTGGGTTGACAAATGATCCGCCACCCATGGGCCCTCATACTGGATGCATGCACACATGATCTGCCATGCTTCTCTTCCGCTTCAGTATTTGGATGATGCGTCGCTGCCATCTACAGGACACAAATATTGTTATTGGTATGCTAATTCGATATTTTTTTTCATATCGTGAGGCAGAAGCACATTTTCCAACCAATAATCGCAGTTGGAATCGGAGCACATCTCCTGGTCCTAGGCAGATGTCCGCGTTAATGGAGGCTAATCCAACATATGGGCCGTCAAACAAAAGGCCTCGTTGACGATTGTGCGAGCCGCGTGATTAAAACGTCCTCCGTCGCCCTCCACAATTACAGCACCGAGGGTATAAGGTGACTGTCCTCCCGCTTCCGCTACAAACAAGACTGTGTGACAAAAGTCTTTCCAGTTCCTTCCCAGCTAATCTTGACGTTTCCTCTCCTTTGCGCGGTCACCCAGGGGCCGACCTATAAGCTGTTAATTGCAGGTGATGCTGCTGGTGCGCCGACTCTTTGCTCACTCTCACACCCCTTTTGTTCGGGACAAACAAAAGCCCCCCTCCCCATGCTCTCAGAAGACGAGCAGGATTAGCGCAATGTTTCTCATGACCTTTTAGATGGCGAGAGGCGGGGGTGCACCTGAGTTCACAAGCAGAAGTGCGTGTTTGCGTATCACCATGTCATTGAATGCCACTTGATGATTCGGGTTGAGAAATGGTGGAATAACTCCTGAAACTGTACAGTACCAGCTCGACTTGGGAGTTAAGTTGTCCCTGTGAATCATATTGTTATGTTTCAGGGCACAGAATTGCAATACAAGCATGAAAAAATGAAATGTGCAGTATCATGATATCTGCATCAAATATTGATATTACGATAAATCATACATGCTTTACATACATCTTTTAGTGCAGGTTCAAATATTGAATCCTAGTAAGTTTTACAGTGTACTGTTGTGTTGACTTATATCATTTTTTATGGGACAGTATCAACATACCAGAATCAAATATCAATATCACAATGAATTATATTCTCTTTTACTAGGCAGTATTACTATATCGGCGGCAAACATTGATATTGTGATTAATCCAGTTAGCTTTGAGTTTGCTGTACAGTATCGTAATACCAGGCCTAAATATAATTTGATTTGTTTTATGTAACAGTATCACAATACCAGCTCATTTTGGAAAAAAATAAAAATAAAATACAATTTTGAGAGCGTAGATTTGCATTCCTGTAGCCAGAAGCTTTACGGGTATTTTCCTCCACAGCTTACTGGCCCGATGTGGTATTCATTGGAGCTGCTAATTTTGGGGTCAGAGCCTAATGAGAGGAGCAAAAGGGGGGCGGGGCATACAAAGGGCAGCTTAGAGGACCTGTGATGTCACCCCGCGGTGGCCCATTGAAACAAAACGCCCCTCCGCTGTGTTGCTTTTTGTCCCCCTTCCCGTACAGCTCGGCACTCCCTCCCAGTAACGAGTGCTTTGACGCTCCATTAGCCTACAAACTATTTTAACGCTACATGTAGCTTGAGGTGAAAATGTACGCAAAACAATCAAACTGTGTTGGGCTTTCACTTGCATTTGGTTGGAATCTTATATATTTTGTGGAATGTTGTGACTATTATGAAAATATTGCTTCCATACCATGTGAAATTATAGGAAAAACACCAAAAGTTGAATTCAAAATTTAGTAGGCTTTCATACAAAACTTGAACTGTATTGACTTTGTTTATATTTTGGGGAATGTTTAGAGGATCTTCACGCCAGCCGTGATGTGTAAATAGCATCCTAAAAAACGAAAACCAATTTTTTTTAATTCTATCCACGCGTTGAGTTATTTGACAGGAGTGAATCCCCCCCTCTCCATTTACGTACTCGGTCCTTGGCGCAGTCAGATTTTGTGAGATTGACAGTCAGATTAGCAACACCTTGCCACAGATAAGGAGGCGCGCCTGTTCCAGGACGCGACCGAGATCTGTTAAGAACACAATTAAGACACTGTCTGGCGTTATCTACCCAACTGCACTTATCCCTCGACTTGAAACGCTTTCAAAACACGGGCTGCCTGTAATGTAACCATGCAAACGATCTTCTCTTCAGGTATGAGAAAGTACGCAACACGAGATAAAAACCATTTGGAATGGTGAAATTTCTCAAAAATAACATTGAGAAATCAAGTACTTTCAAGAAAGGGCATGTTGGAAGAAAAGGGTCATGCAAAAGTTAAAGTAAATAAAATAATGATGAACAAGTAATGCAAACATTTGTGTGCTTGAATTTAATTGAAAGTGAAAAGTTGCCAAATTTAAGATTTGAGTTTATTTGTTTTGAGCTACATGTAGCATGTTACAAAATTAAATCGTGGCTTACACTCAGAAATATAGTTGAATGAATTTGTGATACTTCATCCTGAATTGTCATCACATTTTACATACACGTGGATCACAGGGACAATAGCAGCTCCCCACTGTAATCATTTCCCATCTTCAGATCCCCTATTCGCCATTCCCTTGTCTTCCCCTCCCGCCTTGGCTGGTGGTCCGAGGTCTGGCGGGTATCCGCCGGGGCCCCTCACTTAACTCCACGACGCCTCAGTGCCAGCGAACAATGGGGATGCCAAAGATGTCCTCGGGCAACAAATACACGGCGGTTTGACGCACTGAAGTGCTAATGCTAAATACGTTTGTCGGCAAACTCCGATGTGAAGCCCCCAAATGTTCTGCTCAGGCACCGCTGAATGCGCAGAAGATTTTTCTGTAACAGAGCAGAAACCTAGAGAATATCTTGTTTGTGGATTGTTTTTTAAATCAACTTTACCAATTGGAAGAATAAATTATCTTATTTCACCAGATAAAAATAGTTGTATTTTTTTCTGTTCTCTAGTAATCAGCAGTCGAACATAGGTAAGTTTTAAGAAATGTAACTGTTTTTCCCAACTTCCTCAAACCACTTGTAATTAAAAGGGCCAGTGCATTAGAACCCACGTCAGATCCATAGCAACCCCGCCCCAATGAAGAACGTATAAAACTACATAAATCGACGTTGGCACTGAATGTTTTGATTCTAATGGACTTATGGAGTTGTTTTTGCCTTTTAATAAATTAAACTTTGTGCCGGCACTTTGACGTTTTTTAAAATATAAATATTATCATTATTTGTATTTTAACATTTATTTAGTATTTTTTTTAATACAAAATTTGAATGAAAATACAATAAACAGAAATGAAATTATCATTGTGTTTTGTGCTTTTTTTGGGGGGGGGGGCAATTTTCATTCTTAGACAGTTCTCAACTTTATATGCTATTTTTAGTAGCCTACTGTTTTGTACAAATTTGATATCTGTTGAAATATTGACTGTTTTACACAAAAGCTCCTCACAATTATGAAAAAACACATGTAACTATTATATATATATTTACATTTTAATAAGATGTCAATTTTAATGAAATGTTTCCCTATTATTTTCTTCTTCCCAAGCTGTGAAGACACAAGAACAGATAACAGATAACACGGCCGCCACCACTGCAGTGTATTTGCAATGTCGAGTATATGAAGTGCAAATGCTGGCTGCCAGATAAAAGGAGCGCAATAGAAGAATACAAGTGGTGAAGTGGGATCCAGGTGGCAACAAAGCAGGACTTCCTTTCCTTGGACAAGATAAATGGAACGTCTTTATCAGGTTTGATGTTGTCATTGTGGGCTGAACTGAAAACGTCAAGTTCACAGGCCTTTATCCGATTGGGACGCTCACATTCGGGTCGGCCTTTTCACCGTCAAGTTTTATTTTGTATTTGAAGCATTTGAAGTTTCACGTAATAGAAAGTCGTTTTAAAAATGCTTGTGTGCTTCAACTAGGTTACGTGTCTTTTACTTTTTGGGGGGCACATGTTTTACACAATAATAGTATAAGCCTTTCTTTCTCCATTTTACACTCCTTGTCATTACACTGAATGAAAAAACAAACAACAAGCAAATTGAGACTATCGTGTCAAAGTCGTTGCGATTGAAAGATTTCACACGCTATTAACACGAGATTGGTCACGATCAAGTTGCAACAGGAAGAACAAAAGTGCATTTGTCAACTGGAGATGTTTAAATCTGATACGCTAGGAAAAAAATGAGGCCTAGACAACTACTTGTTTATTTATTCTGCAGCTGTAAAACACGTTAGGCCTAAAACCCGTTTGGCTAATCTTTGCGTGCCAAACTCTATATCAACTAAAAAAGTGTCTAAAACGCCAAAAAACTCTTCCGGCAATGTGGCCGGCCTTAATTGCACAAAAAAGTGTGGGCGTTGAGTTGATGGCGTGTTACTGGGGATTAGATGGTCACAGCTGGAGTAAAACCAATTCTCCCAGTGAGGGTTAGCATCCACCCGCCCACCCTTTTTGTGGGACCCTCGTACCCCCTGCCTGCTAGAGGGGATCAAAGAATGTTTTTTGGGCAGGGAGGCATCACTCAAATTTGGGGATGAAGCGAAAATCCTCTTATAGTACGGAGGAAATGTGAATGAAGTCTTTAGCTTTGTAGGGAGGACATTCAGCCACACGGAGGCCATCCAAATGTAACTGATAAAGTAAAATTGTCATATGAAATGAAATGACAACTGTAGAAATAAAATGGAGGGAGTGCATGCAGGAACATGAAGGCCACTAAAAAAAAAAAATCAGCTGCCTGCAATGAATTGTATGAAAGTGTAATTTTTAAATAAAAAAATAATTAAAAAAAAAGTGTACACAGCCACACAGGACATCCACTTAAATACAAATTAAATGGTATGACAAACAAAAGAAAAAATGTAGGAGTGCATACAGGATAGTAAAGGCCATTCAAATAAAAAAAATCTGATAATTGGGGTAAGACTAATTTGTCAGTCATAAAAATGACTCTTTTAAAAATGACATCTAAGGAGTGCATACAGACATGCAGAGGCCATAAAAAAGAAGATCATATAAACAGTATGAACATAATCGTATGAATGAACAGTGACAATTTTAAATGTATATATTTGGGAGTGCCTACAGAAAAATGGCAGAGGGGGGCATAAAAAAAAGTTTTAAAAAATTGAAAAGTTAGGGAGTGTATACAGGCAAAATTAGATATAAGATAAAATGCTCAACGCTCCAAATGCATTTGATGGCGGATGGCACGATAAAGGCGAGGCCCCCACATTTGGTTGCCTGATGATGTTAGTGATGCCCGCTCGAGATGCGTCTCGTATGATCTCCCCAGCCTGCCAATCGCATGGCTTCATCTCAAAGCGTCTTTTGTGCCAGCGGATTATTATGCTTGGGAAAAAGCAGTGCATGCTGAGGTACTGTTTGTGGTGCAGGTGCTGCTGGCCTGTTTCTGATAAGATCCGCTGCTCTGGAACGGATGGAACGGGCGTCCAAGCGAGGAACAGGTGAGCGGTCGTCGCTATCACCCGCTTGTGCAAAAAAATAAAATAAAATAACTTTATAGTTAATGCAGAACTTTATTGGTCAATTATTGTTTATTTCCCCAATTTTACATTTAATACAGAGCAGGGATGTCTAGTGGGCGTGGCTGACTTTTCTAATTGGCCGAATTGATTGGGCCCCCGTCCGTGAACTCTACCTAGCAACAGGTAACCACAATGCAGTGCTCACAAGACAATCTGTCACTTGTAACCGGAGGAAGTGTGAAACCCGTTTGAATGCGGCGCACTCAATGAAACATGTGACAAGGTGTGATTAGCCCTCCGCCGATCACTGTGTCGTTCTTAACAGATGTGTGTGTTTTCCCCCTTCTTCTTCTCCCCAAGCTCATTGGTTGGGCAGAATAACCAGGTAGCTAACGAGTGGTTGCTTTATCACCATTGTTGTTTTCTGATTATTTTTTGGGGGGAGCTTTGTTTTATATGCATATTTTTCTGTCATAAAAAAAAATATTCAAAAAAATTACTCAGAAAAACAGAACTTTTTTTTGTTTACCTCTAAACTCCAGTGACTTGTTCAGACTCGCTAATAGTGGACACTTCCTGCTTGCAATACGCTTCTTTAAAAACGTAACGGTTATCTGACTAAAATCATGCTAATCGTTTGACATGTTCGTATACTTACATCAACTGAGCCAGTAAGTGTTGAAGGGAGTGTATTACAGGCAAAATTAGATAGAAGATAGGAACGTAGGATGTATGCGAGAAAGTGTTCGATATTAGCGAGTCTGCAACAAGTCAGTTTGAGTTCGGGGTGGGGGGGGGGGGGTGCTCTGAAAAACAGCACCAGCTTTTGTTTTTGTGGAGTAATTTTTTTCCCAGTTTTTTTTTTCAAATACCCCCCCCCTTTTTTTTTCTGATTTTTGTTTTGTTTTTCTGAGGAATTTTTCCTTCAGTTTTTTTGAATATATATTTTTTATGACAGAAAAAAACAATATTTTGAAAAACAGAAAAAAAGCCCCCTCCCCAAAAAATTGGCAGATTGTTTCCCCAAGTGAATGCAATACACTTCCATAATAATAACCCAACATTCAAGTGTCATGAACTGGACAGTGTGTAAGCATTATCACAAATATAAACATAAATATAAAGCAAACTTAAAAAAACAACAACAAAAAATACAGTTGTTAATAGTAGATGGGCAACTTAAATGCTGGAGAGGGCCACAACCCCCCCAAAAAGCACTCTTAATATTTCATTTTTTTACATTTCTCAATGCATGCATGTATAAAAGATCCACTATCCTAACCCAACAACAACAAATATATTGATTTATTGAAAAAAAAAATGTGATTTTTCAGTTCTGCAACAAAAACTTGAGGTGTTTTTATTTTCGTAACAGTGAAGAGGATGGGACGGAGGGCCCGAGGGGCGAGGCTTACTGGTCCGGGTGTTAGGTTACGCTCGGCACCACCTGCAGAGGCACCTTAAAGGGCCGCGCTCCAGCCTGCCTGCGCCACTCGTCCCTTCCTCGCAAGATGGACGGCAGCACCAGACCTCTCGGCCTGAGCGGCAACGACCTGCTACGCCCTCCGCCGCCCCTCTTCCTGCGGGCCTCCCTGGAGCGGGGCTACCCACGTACCCCCAAGTGCGCCCGTTGCCGCAACCACGGCGTGGTGTCGGCGCTGAAGGGCCACAAACGCTTTTGCCGCTGGCGGGACTGCGTGTGCGCCAAGTGCACCCTCATCGCCGAGAGGCAGCGGGTCATGGCCGCACAGGTGGCGCTCAGGAGGCAGCAGGCGCAGGAGGAGAGCGAGGCGCGCGACATCCGGATGCTGTACCCCGGCGGGGCGCCACCCTTTACCGCCGACATGCGTGCCGCCATTGGCCACCCGGCAGATTTGGATGTTTTTCCAACTGACGCTCGGAAAGACGGTTAGTTCATGTTTTAACACAAAACAGGAGCACGACTTACAGTGAATCGGGTTAAAAAAAGAAGAAGAAGTAAACGTGCTTTAAAAGGATTTATTTTAAGGATTTAAGAAAGCTACATCTCAGAAAATTGGCGTGGTACATGAAGAAATGTTCAAACGGTGCACACATTGGCTTAAACTTGTTGAGTACAGGAACTTATGTATTTTTCTTCTTCTTCCTGGATTTAGCACAGTGTTAATTTTCAAGCTGCCTAAGTAAAACTGTCTCATTTTTTATTATTACTTTATATTATGGTCATTACTGGTAGAGAAAGATTAAGAAACATTGGCCATAAATATTTGGTTTACGTACAGATGTGTTGTAGTGCCAGCGGGATGTTATAATATGACTTTAAGATGCTCCTTCCTGTTTCAGTTGATGGCCTGAGCTACGGGAGTCCACGTCGGTCGTCCTCTGACCCAGAATCGGGCAGCGAGTCAGACAAACCCAAGGACTTCCAACATGACGCCCCGGAATCAAGCGCCAGATCGCGGAAAAGCGACGACGTCAAACCCGCCGATGGTCCGACTTCGCCTCACCCACTCAGGCCTTTTTTTGGGCCAATGCAGGATTCGGTGGGAACCAAGTCGGCTTTCGGGCCACTCTACATTCCGCCGCCAGCTGCCATAGGGGACGGCGTTTACGGGCTGAACCCTCGACTGGGCATCAATCCCTTATGCCTGGCCTACTCATCGGCCAACACCACCAACATGGCCGGCTTGATGACGCCATACGTCACCTCAGGGTTGATGCCGATGTTCCCGCTGCGTCCTCCTCTGGACGCATACTCGTTCCCAGGTGTGATCCGAGACCTTTCGTACCTACACGGGAAGGAGCTTCTGTGCAGTGCCGGCATGTACAAGCGCCTCACCACTGACAAGTGACTCAATTTTCTTCACATGTCTACTGTTATTTTATGCTTAAATGTTGTAAAATAAATATATAGTTTATTATTTCTTGTTCTTATTGTCTTTGATTTGTGGTATGAAATCATGTATTTAAAACATTATTCAAAGTCATTAAAGAAACAGCATACTAAGTAAGAACAACAACCATCGTGAGGCAGATTTTGTAGCTTTATTTAAAAAAAAAAGTATGATGCCAATCATGCTGTTCCAATGGACAGCAACAAACTTATTTATTTATATATTTATTCATTTACATATTAGTAGTAGTAGTAGTAACATTTTAGTAGTATAGTATTGTTTAAATTACCAACAAAAAAAGAATAAATACTTTTTTTCCCACTCTAGAATTCTGATCGGATGTTTGGTTTTTGTAGGTGCGGTTCCTTTTTACAACCAATCGGAGGTTACGCTGGTGTCATGTGTCCTCAATTTTGCGGAAGTGGCAACAGGAGAGCAAACATTTCATTTAAGATCGTTTGAACGACCATTAAACGTTGTCACCACGGCTTTGCGATGGAAATAAATGAGGAATGTCGTCGTTGTGTAAATTAATACGTTTACGCACAGCAGACGAGCAAATTGAACACGTTTTAACGTTAGCTTTAAGCGAAATGAAAACGCGGTAGCTCAGCTGCTTCACCTCAGGTGCCTCGACACACCTGGCGCATGAATCAAACATTTACACTACACATTCAAGTTTATTCAAGTCATTTATGCCAACAGATTGCTCAATGTGGTTAACAGGGACATAGCCAGTAAAAATATTAGGAAATATCATAGTTGGATAACCTTAGACAACGAAAAAGCAAAATACAGCAAAACCCTCGGATTTGAGGAAGGGGGGGATCTGCTGCAAACCTGCTAAAAGTAAGCACCCCATCCTTTTGGCCTATAATTCCTACATTAATAATTCAAACCATACCTATACTGTACAGTCACCCAACTGTGATCACAAAACAGCGTTTTACACACACAATGAATAAAAAGTTTACACATTTTAAACTTTCTGTAGCACTTTGACATTCGTTGTGGAACATGCATCAAAGATGAAATTATTGGTATTTGATTATTAAATAGAAAACCACTTTATCCTAAATTAGGATCTGCTGTACCTCACCCACTGCCGAATCACCTTGAGAAGTTCTGAGGGAGCGTCCTGCTCCCTGGTGGTCACAGACAGATGTGGATTGAGGCAACAAAAAAAAAAAGTGTGTGTGCGTGTTTCTTGTGTTTTCTTTTCAAGCAAATCGTTGAAAAGCCAAGGAAGTAGCAAAATACCCTTTTGGATGCTCAAAATGTAGTTTGTAGTAGTGATTGATGTACTCAACCACCAGGGGGCATGCTGCCACCATGATTGAAAAGTGACTGTGTCCACTGTTTTTTGTGTACCCTCTTCCTGCAGAAATCTGGGGCAAAGCAAGTGAGAGAGCGTGTGTGGGGGGGCCCTTGGGGGAGTTCTTGCAAGTAGTCAAGCAGTGACAAACGCAGGTAACACTAGCGCATGCGCAACTGAGCTGATGGGACGGCAAAAGATATTTGCGATCATGATTACAAAATTGATCAAAAATAATCCTGGTTCTTATTTTTGCCATAATTGTGCAGCCCTAATAATATATTTGTAAATTGATACTGTACAATTCAAGATTAGACTAGAAATCACAATATCAACATTAGACGCTGGTATAACAATACTGTAAAAAAAAAAAAAAAAATCTAAATATTATTTCAAGAGCTTATATTCATATTAATATTTGATGCTGTTGCTGAAAGTAACATTGCTTCCTTTGAGGTTATATTATGTATTTAGTCCCTATAATTTGGCCACCCAAATGGCCGATCAATCTTCTATGAGCTTTAAGGCCTGTTTTTGTTTCACTGCAATTGTGTGGCAACTTGCGCGGGGTTCGTTGTTATAGCGACCAGAGGGCGACTTCCATTTCATTAGGGCCCCAACCCGTATTGAGCCAAAGTAAACGGTCGTTGGCGCCGCTGGGTCGGTTGGTCCAGATGACAAATGACAGAAGGTGAAACTGCTGGAAGCAACGAGGATCTGCGGAAGCGATCACTATTTAAAATTATTGCCCAATTAAGAAACCAATATATGATGTAATAAGGCATTTCCAAATACGTTCTTTTCCTCCCCTAAGGCGAGGAACAAATTACCAACGTTGTCCATTTTAAAACATTTGGTACAGTATAAATCTGTATGTTTGTTTCCCATCACGTTACGCCTTAACGCGGGTTCGCATCGAGGTCTCCTCTCGCCTAATGATGTTTACTTTTCGTGATCCTAGCTCATGCAGAGGGCATCGCGCTTACGTTACGCCCGCCCGCCGCTTTATTCCGTAGGTCTCGCATAAGCAAAGCGACGCCGTCTCCGGGTTCACCCACAGTTTGAGAGGATTTGTACAAGTTTGTCGCTAATCCCGCCGTTGACCTGATTTCTTGCTAACTGCTTCGCTGCTACTTTTAAAGGTCGACCAAGGAAGCAGAGGAGCATATCGCATCGCACAAGCAACCTGCATCCACCAACAATTCATATCCATGCATTGTCATATTTGTAAACAATGCAAGTCCTAATAGTATTCTTTTAATAACACCAAATTGGAATGGGAATCGTAGCGCATTGTAATGGGAGTGAATCGTGTAAAAACTTTGCTTGAACATGAACATTTTCGATTTTTTTTTTCTCCAAATGTCATGGTTGAGCAGCTATTTTGTGCTCAAAGTAGGAATGAATATGGACACAAAGTGAGAGGAAGGCGCTGTTTTCTCCATAAAGGAAGCAGAAAGACGGCAATCAAGCAATGAGTCAATCATGCTGTGCCAGAACATTTATAAATAAAAGTAAAAAAGTCAGAGTCCAGAATGCAATCAGGGGGCTTTTGTGCTGCTATGGCTGCTGTGACAGCCATTTCCCCTTCGCCATTCATATGGCAGATGAAAAGGGGGCAGTGAGCGATTCACTTCGGGGAGGCGTTGTGGGACTGGGGGTGTTACTCATGTTCATCGTCTGCTGGATGTAAAGCGGCTTACTGATTGGACCTGAAGCGCTTTACATGATGCTAATTGCACATCCGCTGGCAATTACAGAAACGCTAAAATGGAAATCAGTATTCCTCTAGATGCCGTAAATGGGACTGTACCATTTGGATTCTGGGGCGGGGAAATTAGAAGGTCACGGGGAAAAATACCTTCCTCCATCCATGATTTTTGCAAAGTTGTCACTCAAATTCTGTCTCCACCAGAGTCATAACAGAGTTACAGTAAAAGTTGGATCTTGCTAAGGTGATGGTATTACTCTCGATATTTTTTTTAGATAGATTTAAAATACAATGTTTCATTGTACCATCAGCCATGTAATGGAAGGGCATTTCATTGTTCCGCCTGTCACTGTGCGTCACTGCCATTGATAGATGAACAAAGATACGTTATAAAAATAAATAAATAATTTCCACACCAATTGAGTGAAAGTAGCAGATTGACAATCCACCGCAATATATACAGTGTGTCATATTAGCCGGTTTGGTTCCTCGTTGATTTTTTTTTTCTCTTTTAAAAAGGAACACGCGTAGAGGGAAGAGAAATGGGTCTTATTCGCGACTCCACTGCAGCACTGCAGCCATGAGAAACAATCTTAAGGAGGATAGATGGCCAAGGCGGGAGAGAGAGGCAGGGAATGAAAGAGGGGGGAGGCGGCCAAGGCGCAGGCTGTTTAGCCCGCTGGCGCATATATATAGGGGCGCTATGTTTACTAATGGACGCCATCACTCATTCGCCCGTGGTCCCCCGCGATCGTCGTAAAAACGAGAAAAGCCGGGAAAATGGAGACTGCCGAGCCACGCCAGGGCTATATCATCTTCCTGGGGGGAGTTCGTACGTGGATACACTTTTTTGGATCGTGGGAAGAGACTAAACAGGGGAACTCGCTGCAACCAGGACAAAGTGCTTAAAGTGAATAGCTTTTATATTTTTCTCTTCAACTCCTCTCCAAGAACCGTCTGTCCACAAACACATCACTAAGATAAAGTTTCAACCTGTCATTCAGTGGGATTGGGGGAACTCGCGGCTTCGTTAAAAGGCCATTTGAATAAAGTGTTAGTTTTACTTTTAGAATAGAATAGAACTTTATTGCCATTGGTCACGGCGGTTTCGCCACTATTGCATCGCAAACCTTCAAAAGCATCCTGCACAAGCGGCACGTGCTGTGCCAGCTGGCAGGCAGTTGGAAGCCCGGTGGAGGATTAACTGGTACCAGTATGCCAGCCTATAAATAGTCGACCAACTGCTTCAGGAAATGAACCGTGCTGGAGCCTCCCAAAAGCCCTTGAACAGGTTTTTGCCTTTTATCCACTTCCACTCTGTTCGTATTATTTCCGCCTGCGTTCTCTTCTATTTACGACTGATGTTTCAGTGACGAAGAAGAAAAACAGATTGTCAGATATATGTCGTTTGGTTGTTCGCTTAGAAGGTTACAAGGCTGCTGCTTGGCTCAGAGAATGCCAGCACTAATTTGATGTCCCCCCCCCCCCTCAGAATTTGGGTTTGCGACCTAGTGAAGGCAAACACTTTGAGGAGTCTAGACCAAGCCCGAGACCAAGACCGAGACGCCTGAGGTCAAGTGAAGACCAACACTTTTGAGGGCTTGAGACCAACTGAAGACGCAAGTATTTAGGAGTTGCAATAAAACTGAGCCAAGACCAAGACTTTAGGGAGTCCAGACCAAGTCAAGACCAACACTTTGAGAAGACAAAGCAATAGGACTGTTCATGACCATCTTATTTCCCTTTTAAGTTTGGGAGCCATGGAACAAGAGCAACTAGATAGTAGCTCCGACTGTCAAGAACAACATTTGAAGGAGCTGAGACCAAGTCTTTAGGAGCCCACACCAAGTCAAGACCAACACATTAGAACATCAAGATCAATATTTGAGAATTCTAAACCAAGTCAAGTTTAAGACTTGGAAGTGTTGAGACAAACTCAAGACCAACATTTTACGTCACTGAGCATGGCAAGACCCAACGTCAATTATGTCACAGTTGAAATACAATCCATTCCAAGACAAGACCGCGGGCCTCTGCCCACACATGAACATGTTTAGTAAAGGCCATCTTCAAGCTGACAATTGCTGTGGGTAATGTAATTAGCTTATTAAAGTGGAAAGATTACCCTTGGTGGACCGTAGACGGTGCTTCCCCAGACCTCCAGACGGGGGCAGCATCTCCTCTAAATTGGGCCTGCAAAAACGCAGGAGTGGTGTGTGACATTCACAGGTCATTGCATCTCTTTGTTTGGCCGCACGGGATCAAACCCCTGGCGCTGTTCTTTGCTCTCACGAAGAGATATTCCCATTTTTGTTTTAACCATTAGGAGGCACAGTTATGGAATGATATCATCGTGATGTTGATTTTTTTTTTTGCAGAGGCAGATAGACAATCGCGTGGATCGTGTTTACCCCTTGTTTTCTCATGGATTGCCCTTAAGCATCAAAGGACTGTCTCATGAAAATGAAATAAGGATTTCACATGCCAAATGGCACCGAGGGTGACAAAAAAAAAAAAAAAAGGTGTCACGAGTGCCCTTCTACCCTTCCCCCGCCCCATCCTCCAATCACGTGTCACGTTCCCGTGTCCCAACTGGAGCACTCGGGAGTTACATAATGCGATTTGGCAGGCCGCGGCGACGCTCGGATGCATCCGCTGTGTTTTCGAAACCACCAACCTGCTACAAGATGCTGTAGCGTGTCACTCCACTTCAAGGTTAGGAGACGGAGCGGAATGCCAATGAATCTTATCGTCTTCTGTTATGTAACAGACACTGGCGGGGGCACAAGTAATGGAAGAAGTGGGCCGGGTCAGAGGCAAGAAAGGCATTTTGATACATTCTGTCAGGAATGAAGAACACTCAACAAAGGTTCATACAGTCCATTAGTTTAAGGAGCTTCGTGATTTCATGCTGTCATACGATATGAACATCACAAACACGGGTGGGTGCGACACTGATCCTTGTGGCACTCCAAAAGACTAGAAAGTGAAGTTCTTCACTTAATTCAGTGCTACCTCTAGATCATCTTCTAGAATCTTGGTCATCCAAAACTGGTGCACAAATTTGGCTTCTCTGCGACATACAAGCACAAACTGGCTTAACCAATGTTAGCGTTAATCGTGCTAGCAATAATGACAGCGATGCTTAAAAAAACTAAAAAAAAAAACTAGCTGAGTGGTGTTTCTCTTTTCAATATTGTTCACATCTAATATCCTTTGACCGCACGCTGACCACAGGTTCCTGGATGAGCATCCCGCTGAAGAAGCTCATTTCCTTTGTGGGGAGCTGCTTGATGTGTTAAGTGTTACCATGGTGACCCTCCTGCGCGGCAGACGAGATCATAATGAAACCTCTCAATAAGAGATCTCTGACAAACCCACCGAATGGCAGAAAGTTGGACGCAGTCAGCCGTTGGTTGACTCGTGATGAGTGTCTTACTTTTATTTTTTTTATCTTAGCCCAGTGACAGGCGATAGAAAAGCTTCTCAGGCTGTCCTCGTGAGTAAGCTAAAAGAACAGCAGAATGCAGCGGCGGTGCCATTTAAAAGTGACGAGCTGAAGGAGGGAGAGGGGAGGTGTAGGTGTTGCATTGATTGGCGCGAGGGAAAAGCATCTGCTCGGTCGCCTCTATTGTTCCCAAACAAGAATACTTGCGCGAGAAGCGAAGAAACGGTTGCATAAGAAACATTTGTCGTGTTTTTTTCCCCCTGCCGTTGTCTTTTCGTCCTGCCTTGAAGGACCTTGATTTGTTAGGTTTTTTTTTCTTCAAAGCTGCCTCGTTTTCATTTATTTTCTGCAGGCAGTTTCGTGTTAACACGTGGGCAGGGAACATAGGGCTAGTGGTTGCGGGCGGGGCGGGGCGGGTGTGTAAGGCTGGAGACAGCTTTATCTAATGACTGAATTGAGGAGAGAGGGGCCCAGGTGTAGTCATGACTCAAGTGGCGCTGAGGGATGGCTAATCGCATCAACAGACGGCGCAAGGGGTGGCTTGAATCACGGGGGTTTAGCTTCACAACAACCTTTTTACACCATTGACTGTTTTTTCTCTCCAAAGTCTTAATTTAATGCATTGTTAATTAAATGACTTATTGCTCTTACACCAGGCGGCCCCACAGTGTTTTACTCATGTCCAATATACTCCACTATTTTGCTTTGGTGGCCATTGTATGTAATGAAATAGCCACAAAGGAGGGCAAATCTCCTGATAGAAACGCAAACACCGAGGAACCGATTCCAAGAAACCCAATCAGTTTTGAGTGCAGGTCCAGTTTTGTCTGGCCTTGTTGATGGCAAAATGATCATTTTGTCAAAGGAACTTCAGTAGTCTATAGAACTTAATGCCAATTTTCTATGGACAATGATGAGGGAGCTTTTTTGGGGTTCCTGGCTGTGGTGAAACAAATCAACAGCCAGTCGTTTGTGCTCTGCATGCAAATGTGTGTGCGTGCGTATTTGTGAAATGAGTTTTGAAGGAAAGTGCAACCAGCTCGCCAGCTCCTGTAATATTTCCGTCACAGCTCAAGCCCACACAGGGTTCGTCAAGTCACTGTTCTTTCAAGTCCAACTCGCTAATTAATCAAGCTGCCAATCACATGTGAAAGGCGGCATGCAAGGAAGGGCTGTTTTTCGTACTCCAACTCTTTCAAGTGTTTATTTTTTGCTTTAGGGCTGCAACTAACGATTATTACAATCAATGAATTGGATACAAAAAGAAATAATTCTTCCCCTTTATTCAGGTTAGGACACTATTTCAAATCAACATAAGATGTGGAAAAAATCTGATAATAATCGGGGAATATTTACTGTTGGCAAGCTGAAATTCTCAGGATTTTGATTTTTTTCATGACAAAGGTAGCTTGACCTATTAATCAATTATCAAAAATAGTTATCAATTAATGATAATGGGACAGTTGTCGATCAATTGTTGCACCTCTATAGTTGGCTCTCATTAGGACACTTACATTGCGTTCACATAGGGACACCCTACCAGTGGCGTGTACAACACGTAACAAGCACGGAGCTTATTTTTATGATCCGCTGGTAAGGTTCTCATATTAAAGATGCCGATGAAAACAAAATACTTAACAGTTGTTAACGTGCTAACTTCAAAAAGCTTCTCCGCTTGTGTTCCTCTGCTATTTTCCACTGTGTGAGCCTGGATCTGTCTGCCTGTCTTCTTTTACAGAGTGGCTTTTATTAATTAAATGCGGTGTACTGCCTATGGATGTGCTTCCCTTTCCACTATTTCCAGACACAAATAATTACATTGGCATTTAGCTCCACGATAAGCCGACCCCTTTGGCCTTTATGAAATGTTCCCTGGGCAAGGGAGGGAAATATATACCCCAACAGTACGCCACGTATCGATCCATCCGCCTTGCCTTTTTTTTTTTTTTTTGCTATTATCCGAAGAAATACAGAGGCAACGTAGAATAAAAAAAAAAAAAAAAAATCATCATTACTGGCTAATATTGAGCTTTTTAACTGACACAAGATGACTTAACTAGAAGGGTAAAAAACATCAAATGTATTTAAAACTCCAGATTTTTTTTCTCTGTAATTAGATCACGGATATGTTAAGACCACGGCCCCAATCAAACTGCAGCGTCAGTGGTTGAGTTAATTACTTGGCTGTTGGCTAATTAAAACAGCTGATTTGGCATCAGAGAATTAGTAAACACAAAACCTGTGTTAAATGTTTAACCCGAGTTGAACTAATCCAATCCAAAGCTCATTCCAATGTTTCATTTGCAACGTTTCCAATGTGCGGCGACGTTAAAAAATCAGTAAATCCTCAAACGATCAAATATCTGCGGGCTAATTAACGCAAAGTAGTGCAACTCACACCATCTAAACTAAAAAGTAAATCCGTACCATATTGCACTGCTTGGTGAAAGCTTGGCTTGAGAATCAAACTTGACAAATTGACTTGGAGAGATGTTGAATCAAAGTGTTTGTGCTCATGCATGTTTGTGGGGGCGGTGGTATTGTCCACTTAGTTTTCCTTCATTGTGTGGGTTCGTGGTAATAAATGTCTTCTTTGCACACATTTGCAAGGTGATACATTTGATATCTTCTTGCCAGGTGGCTATTGCACATTATTTAACACTCACTCCTTTATTGTTTAGATTTACATGCAGTTATATTTGTTATCGGTTTATACACATTAGCATAGAGCTATGTATCGTTGGCTATATTAATGTAGCAAGAGAATGTAATGAATAGCTGGTTACTAATCTGGAGGGAGGAAACGGAAAATAACTTAATGCCGCGCAGGTTTTTAAACATAATTATTCAAATAGGTCACTTTTTTTTTTTTTGGAGGTTAGAGATAAGTCTACATTTTACCGTCAAGAAACGCGACCTGCTTGAGGGGCGAGTTGATCTCACTCATTCATTTGTTCATTTGCTTGCTATCGTCACGTAATGGAAGCGACGTTCATGCTATCTTGGTTCGATCCGCTGGCACGTCTTTTGAAAGCTTGTTTTTCCTCCTCCTGCCTGAAAATAAAATAAACATCCCAGGCCCCTCCTCCCGCCTTAAGACGCGGAGATGGCGGCGGCGAGTGTGAGATAGCATCCTTTCATTTCCGCTAGCCCGGAAGAAAAGAAAAGATGGGATTCGGCGAAGACGAAAGTCTATCGCTGGCCGCCGCCGCCGCCCGCCGATTGAGTCCCTTTGCTCAGCCCTCGCGAGGACCTGCTCGAATAAAGCCGCGGTGGCGGCGATAAGCGGGCAGTCATTTTCATAGACAAAAAAAACCACTGCGTTCAGATTAGATAGTGCCGTCCGCCATTCTTATCTTGCTGTTGCTTCATCATAGAATGGGAATTAATCGGGAAACCGCTGTCTCTCATCCTTTCATGAAAAATATAAAAAACATTGAAACACTGTAACCCTTTGACGACTCTCTGCAAATAGTAGGCATTTACTGTACCGTGAACAAATACAGTGCAGCTAAGCTTCTGGCAAGTCTAAATAACAAAATGTATCGTACCGTACAAGATGGTTTTTTTCTCCTATAAAATGATCCAAAATCATCCCACTATATTATACATGGACTCATAAAAATATTAAACATTTTATAAACATAAATAAAATATTTAACACCGGTAAACGACAAACTTGTTTCTCTTTTACTAGAGATTAAACAATGAGCATTTTTGATAGCACCAAATTAATTACCAATCAATTAATTGTACACAAGTACAGAGAAAAATAATGCTTTTTAATGGTGATTATTTTGTGGGCGTGTTATATACAGGTGAGGGTTTTACAGTATGTTACTAATAAAAAATATATTTTAAAAAAATCACACAACAACAATCATACCGGAATGAGAATAAAATTGACTAGATTTGCGTGCGTACATTCATAGTGGAAAGCTGTCAAGGGTGGGAAATATGTCAGCTCGCCTGTTGCTGTCACACGTTTAGGTCATGCCAGTTGAAGTCCTGGTGACGTGCGATCACGGCAAGTCCCGAGAACAGACGTATATCAAGCTCAATGTAGAAAGTATATGCCTATATTTATGTACAGTTATTTCAGTCATTCATTTATTTAAAAAAAGGCAGTTTAGTCCCCGGAGTAATGGGGAAAAAAAAAGAACGAAGAAACAGTCGTGACTTTTTTTGTCAACTGTCGCATCTTTTCCTCGGGCCCGTAGCTCCTAACAATTCTCCGAGAGAGTGCATTTAGTGTGAACGTGGCGTTTGTGTGTTTTCTTCCTTTTTTTTTGTTTTTGTTTTTGGGCAGCTTGTTTATAGCGGCAGCATATTATCCTGCTCCAGATGCTGCAAGGAGACAGGTCCAGGTATTTATGGCGAGCATAAAAAGTGTGTGCATTCCCTGCCACCTCCCCACAACAGTGCCAGATTTACAACAGCAGCAGCAAAAAAGGAATGCTCAATTTGTATAGGCAGCCTGTCTGTTTTGTTTGCTCCCCAATGGATTTTGCAGTGTGTGTGTGTGTGTGTGTGTGCGCACACACAGAGCCCGCCTGTGCTGAAACACCAGCAACAGATAACAGATGGTCCCCCCCCCGCATTAGAAGTGTTTTATTTCCCCACGGAAGCCAGATATGTCAGGAGTAAGCATGTGCAACATTAGTCATTTGGAATATTCATGCCCCCGCGCCCAACGTTTTTAGCTTCCGACGCCAAAATTCCGCCAGAGCGCATTTCTTTTAAGCAAGAGCGGGGAGAGGAAAAGCACTGCGTATCTTTGATAGCCGTCGTATCAAAAATAATTGACGCGCTGTCGTGAGTAGATGTCGAAAACATTCGCTGAAACTATTCAATCGGATAGCTCGATTACGAAAAAGTTTGAAGCAAAATCACGATCGTCTGTAAAAGACAATGACAAGTTTTGGATCATTAAAAGAAAAAAAAGTGTGCCGGCTAACGGTTAGCCAGACGCTAACCTAAATGACTCCCACGTCACTCACCAGGCCAGGCCCCACCTTTTAAAGTCGCACACACACGCACTAAATCTGAGGGACTACATCAATTTAATTTTAACCTAAACTACCCCCCCCCCCCTCCATACTCACTCTAATCACATCGAATTGATTAAAACACCTTTTTTTTTGTAAACACATTGTAAAAATATTGTGTCTGTTTTCAAGAAATTATGCTTTTATCTGTTTACCGGATAAAACAGGTGAAGTGACTGCCACATGCATCTCCTGCAGCATCAGCCTAATGCGAGTGGAAAGAGCAAGCCAGGAGACTGGCAAGAGTGAGTCAAGCCGACACGCTGTGGCAGGCGATACACTGTGGGATAGCTCGCTCTGGCCCTGCAGCAAGCCGCAGCACACGCACACACATCATACCTGCAAAGTGCAGTACGGCGCAAAACGAACGGGTTCTTTCAAATCAGAAAACGTTTACAATAATTAGTAAGATTGCTAGTGATTGATTTATATTTGTTTCAATTAAATTAATCTACTTCTCTTTCAAGCCTGCTATATCCTCCGAAATTTACGAGCATTGCTAATCAAAAATGTTTGTTTCCGATTGTGTATGCACAAAACCGAAGGCGACGTCAAGCCCTCTTGTCGCTTTCCTTTTTTTCTTTTTCTGTCACGGAGCTGACAAAGTCGCCACGGGCGTTGCTTTGCCGAGTTGCGCCGGCCCTTTAAATAAAACGGCAATGAAAAGTGAGGGACGTTGGGCATTGGCTAACCCCGACCAAGCAGCCTCAACCTGATGGCAATTATCTCGACGTCCGCTTGCTAATTATAATAAAGGATGACAGGTGCCCGAAACAATTTCAAGTGCCTGTGAGCTTCTGCGTGTGGTTGTCTCGACTCTGATGAAGATAAAGATAGCCCGCCCAGCCAGTTGCTTCTAACCAATGTCTCTGTTTGTCATCAAGATGCGGCAATGGTTCCTATAACTTGTTATTTTTATAGGGTCATTTTTTTTCAACCATCAGGTTCACATTTTCACTGGCAATTTATGCATGTATTTATTCTTAAATCAGATCGTCAAAACAAATGGTTCCTTGCTCGTCATTTAGTAACTGTTGCTAATTCTATACGACAGAATAAAGACCTATATGACAAGAGAGTCACAAATACAAAATAACGCCAGAGTGACAATTACAGGACCATAGCAACTGCACAGCAGCTACAAAATACAAAATAAGAGTGACAAATACATCATCATAAGGGACATAGCAACCGAATAGTAACAACAAATATCATCACAAAGGGACATAGCAACTGCATAGCACTGACAACATCATCATCGTCATAATAAAATAACCCAACCTAAAACACAGTCATAACATAATCCATTAAAGCCGGGAGCGCATTGCCGCGTTTCTACTTCTAGCGCTCTTCGACCTTTCAAGCCGGGAGAGCGGATATGTCGTTTTGTTTTCTTGGTCTCCTCACCGATGAAATGCATCCAAATATACGCGAGAGAGTGACGTGGGCCTCGTAGCATGTCCTGGAATTTTATTCGAGCATTCATGGCTGACGCAGACGAGGCGGAGTTATGGAATAATTGACGGTGATTGATGATGGCGCGGGAGGAATTCGAATCAGTGTAATGAGTTGACAGGGACAAATCGTTAAGAAATATGTTTGTAGACAATAGTCAGGTTTCCATCCAATTGTTTCGATTTTTTTTAAGCAAATTTACTGAACATGTGCAAAAACGGACATGTGACTTATGCCCGTTTCCATCTGTTCTTCTTTTGCGAATATTGAGAGGGGACACTCCGCTGCTGAAGGTGGCGGTATACACCACAGGGATGTGATCCACCAGTAATTTAAAAGAAGAAGAAGAGGAAGACCAGGAAGTTACTGCGCCGTGCGATGACAACGTACGAGTTTGTTTTTGTAATTCTTGATAAGCCGTATCATTAATTTCCGTTTTCCATCTAAAATAGCGTCAATATTTGCTTCTTTAATGAAATCGAAAAATATTTCTGTTTCGTCATCCCCCCAAACATACCTTACTTTATCATCCGACATTGCTTTGGGACTACAAACGGACGTGTGACCCAATATCCGGTCAAAACCTGTTTCCATCGCCAAAATTAGCATTTCCCCTTTTTCAAATTTCTAGCATTTCCATTCAGTTTTATTTTCGCATTTTGGGAAAATTTGAATAAAAATGGGTGGATGGAAACCCAACTAATGAGGATGTTGAAAATTTTGACGGCTTTGTAACGGAATGGATGACGAATAATTACCACTCAGTCCCCCGACTGCGCTCCAGTGTTGAAGGTAAATAAACCCGCAGATGCGACACAGTTGTTTGTTGATTTAAAAAATAAGTAAATTGAAGGTTTACAATAATAAGGTTTGTGTGAACGCTCTCAAATATGTTTGGAATTATGTTTTTATCTGTTTCAGGAACTGAGATATCAATTATTTAGTAGGCTATGACAATATTGTTTTTTCAGTTTTCGAGGGTCACCCATAGGTTTTAAAGGCATGTTTTGCCAGGCGCTTTAGGCCTTAATAGGTTAAAGATTCGGTATCGTCCCGAAAACTAGAAAAAAAAAGTCCTTCCGAAAGAGGCAATTTTGTTAGTTCGTTTTTTTTAAATGCTTTCCAGTGTGCCAATCTTTTGTTGATGAGCTCTTCCAAGCTGCCCGTCCGTATAAGAGCAGCATCGAGCGCCACCCTCTTGGACGGTAATTTTCAGTGCAGAATTGTGCGGGGGCTCCGTCTGTTTTCATCGGTTAATGGCCTTGTTCTGGCCGTTACGACGCGGCATGCGCTGAAATATTGTCCAAATAATGTTCAGAGAGTGGAGGAACACAGTCTGTTCCAAGCGGCGCTTTCATGCCGACAGATGGCCTGAAAGTAATCGGAGGAAAAGTTTGCGGAAAAGCCAACTCTCATTAACATTAAACGCTTCATTGACTTGTAGCGCAGTAGAAAAAGATGTCATTTGTTAACCCTGTTGATGCCTCTCAAGTTTTACAACTGCCGTTTTTACTTAGCCCGTTTTCGTACTACAGGGGAGGTTTGAGTGGTTCCACTAAAATTGCTGTATTCCTGTAAATGGTCGCCAGGGGCGTTTATTTACTCCCATCAGGGAGTTGTCTATCAGTAGTGGGACCAGTGATTGGCCAATTAGTTGCTGTTTAACTTCCTGCTCCATTCACAACAGCGGGGAACGGTCGTTCCAAAGCTAAACCACCCGGTGGGGTTTAAGCGGATTTTGAGTTTAATGAAACTTTGTGTACTTGTTGGTAGTGATGGCACAACACGAAATCTCAAATTGGAGGTTAATCAGAGGAGAACTGTGCCAAAATTAGACATTTTTGATGAAAAGGGGTGTGGCTGTCTGCCTTTGAAGCCTTTTATCTCATTAACTCATTCACTGCCATAAATTTATTTAAAAAAAAGATTATTAAAAATTAGGGGCAAGCGGCGATTATTTTTTTTAAATTTAAATTAATCGTATGACTTCACTAGTTAACTCGCAATTAATCCCAAATTTCATGTACAATAAAAAAATTCTAGGTTTTCATACTCTGTGATAGAAATAGTTCAAATGAATTTTTGACGTTAATAGCCGTCAATGGCAGTGAATGAGTTAATTGAAAATTGATTAAATATAGGGTGTGGATGCAAACAAATGTAGCTCTCTGAAACGTTATTATCTTTAAGAAAATTTGAGAGATTACATTTCTTGGAAAATTTTAAGCTCGCGTGATCCTCAAGGTCGATTTAAGGGTAAACTAAAACAAAAGATCAAAAGGTTGCTAGAATGTTGCAGATTTTGAATCCTTGTTGAATTCCCTTTCTAGCAATAAGTTGTGAAGATTGACCCAGTAGTTCGTGGCGGGCGCGCCTCTTTTTGCTGAAAATGTCAAAATATGGCAGGCTCCCAAACACCTGCTCCGATTGACTTCAAATTTGAGATTTAGTCTTGTGCCATCACTATTAACAAGGACACCAAGTTTCATTAAAAACAAAATCTGCTTTTTTTTGGGGGGGGGGGGGGTGCATAGAACAACCCGGAAATTAACAGACAGAAAAATGTAAGCGCTCAACTCATTCACTGCCATTGACAGCTTTAGACCTCAACAATTATTTTGAACTTTTTCTATTAGTTTAACATTTTTTCCTCTTTTGTTAACAAAAGTATGAAAACCTAGAAAACGTTTTTATTGTACACATTTAGAACGGATATAAAATTTGTGATTAATCATGAGTTAACTATTGAAGTCGTGATTAATTACAATTTAAAAATAAATAAAAATAAAATTACAATAAAAAAATTTAATCGCCTGATGACCTAATTTTTTTCCTTTTTTTAAATAATCTTTTTTCAAAAAAGAAAAGATTATTAAAAATTAGAGCGTCGGGCGATAATTAAAAATAAATATTAGTAATTAATCGCATGACCTCATTAGTTAACTCATGATTAATCACAATTTTTTTAATAGAAATAGTTCAAATGAATTTTTGACGTCTATAGCCGTCAATGGCAGTGAATGAGTTAATTTAATATTAGGGGGTGGGGCTCAAATGAGCATTGCTATGTGCCTCTTTGGCACCGGAACAAGTTACTGTAATAGCGATATTAGCTTCCACAGTTTTCATCTGAGCAAAGTTGAAACGAGGAATTCAAAGGAGAGAGGGTTTGTTGCGACTCAACATAAGAAGGATCAAATTCATTGTGTTGCTAAAGGTAGAAGAGTTTTAGGAACAAATGTTTCAAATACACATCGTGTGAAAGAGCATTTTCTGGCAATGCAATGCATTGAGTAGTGTGTATGTGACTAACAGGCCTTTTGTACAAAAAATGACTTGAGGAAATTAATATTATCATTTAAAAAATAATACCATAAAAAACGATACTAGCCATTTTTCCGTAGGATAAGCGTAAGCTTTTAATCAACTCACTGATGCGCCGTGAAGGAAAAGGTGAGGCCGGATAAAAACTTCTCACATCCTCCAGCGACTTCCACTCATTTACCTGTTTCGGCGCAGAAGCGGCCTTTTGTCCATCACCCCGGCAACCGGTGCCTTGGTGATTGATTCGTTGCCATCGTGGCGTAGCTGCGGGGAAAGAGAGCATGCGTGATCTTGGCGCGTTACATCTTCCCTAATTAAAACGGGATTACTGGAGTCATCGGCGGCGCAGGGAATCAATTTGCCTAATGTCGCAGCCCTCCGCATGCAGCCAAACAAGTGAGCTCAGCGTACATTTGCGTGTCGCGGCGAGCGACGCGGGATGAAAACAGCCGTTTAATTGCAGCCCAATAGTCCACAATCCAACGTTGTGTTTGAAAACACGGCAAATACGAATGAGCAACGAGCGGCTTCACAAGTGATCTAACGCCGCGCCGAATCGCTTTACAAACGAGGCGGGGCGGAACCAATGAGCCGCCTTTCATTAAGGTTGTGAATGTGTGTTCATCTGCCAGCACGTTTCCGCCCAAAAGTATCGGGACAGCAAAATCTGCCAAGATCCAATTTTTTAATCCCTCTCAAGGGTGACAAAAAAACAAAACAAAATGGCCGACTCCCTGTGCGTTCCACATCTATGGTATTTGAGGTGTTCAAGATCAATATAGGCGGTTCCACTGTACTGTTAGATGAAGCAATTTCTGGAAAAATTCCACGTGAATGCTGAAATGCTGAATGAAAAAAATATAGAAATGTGGAATGATGATATTAAATGTTTTTGAAAGGTCGTGGTGCAAATGCGTGCAATGACTGATTTGGAATGATCTTGAACGACGTTTAATGATATGGAATGAGGTGAAATGATATTGGTGAAAATGTGCAATATGTGAGTGAAAAATTTAAATGTTGACGAGGTGAAAACGAACGAGCAGAAGGATTTCAATTTCAAATGGCAACTATTCGAATCTGTTATTCTGAATGTGCTATTGAAAAGACTGCAAATGGTCATTATGTTATGGGGGAAGTTTGGTAAGAAAACGATGTCCTAACCCAAGCACCGACCCGAACCTTGTTGGTGGAAAAATATGCAATATTTTAGAGAAACAATTAGGAATTTTTGCTATGTGAAAATTGGGGAAGTGCTAAAAAAAAAGATCCCAAAGTGAACAGAATTTCAATTAGGAGTGAATTTTTGAACCTTTCATTCGAAACGAATGGTAAGTTTTGAGGTGGAAAGTGTTGAATTGTGGGAAAACTGTGAAAATTAGGAATGAGAAAAAGAACAGCCCGCAGAGCGTGAATTTTCAGAACACGTTGACGTTGGCATGGTTTGAATATGTCGAGAAATGTGGTAGTAGTTGAAGGACAAATATGGCGGAATAAAAAGATATAATAATAAAAAATGTACAGTATGTCTACACGCAAAACATTCCGGCGCCGATGTGGTCTTTGTTCTTCCACAGACTGCAGGAGTCGGACGAACGAATCCTCCAGGCCTTCGAATGTTAACTCATTGTGTGATAAGGAATTTTTTTTTATAACTCCATAGTGAACCATAAATGTGTTCAAGTATGCATTTAACTGGACTTTTGTTCACTTCTCCTATGAAGTAGTTGAGTCGACCAGGCTGAGGACTTCCAATTCAAAGTTGCGCATCGCCGTGGGCGCCAGATGGTCGTGATGATAGAGCGGAACTTCTCCCCGGGTTGCGGCGTCCATGGAGAAATCAGACTACCTGCGCGCATTCTCCCCACGCGCAGGCTGACGGAGGTTTTGGGAATTGAGTGTGGTGAAATCCCTGAACTGCGCTCTGTAGTTTTTCAGACGAACAAGCGAGGGAGAGCAGTTCTCCCAATTATTAGTTTTTTTCCCGCCGTATAAAATATACTTGACATTGAGTTTCTGAAAATATTTACCCAGCTGCAGCAATTGCTGCAACCTTAAATATTGTGTTTATTTTCACAGGTGGATTGGGTTTCTTCGATTGGGAAACCTTGATTAACTCATTCACTGCCATTGACGGCTATAGACGTCAAAAATGTATTTGAACTATTTCTATTAGTTTAACATTTTTTTCCACTTTTGTATGAAAACCTAGAAAAAAATATGTTATTGTACATTTAGAACAGATATAAAATGTGTGATTAATCATGAGTTTACTATTGAAGTCATGCAATTAATTACAATTTTAAAAAAAATTATCGCCTGATGCGATTAAAGATAATTAAAAATTCGGGGCGTCAGCCGTTTAAAAATTTTCATAGTAATTAATCACATGACTTCACAAGTTAACTCACAATTAATCACAAACGTTTTATCTGTTCTAAATGTACAATCAAAAATTGTTAACAAAAGTAGATTTTTTTTTTAAACTAATAGAAATAGTTCAAACTAATTTCTGACGTCTATAGCCGTCAATGGCAGTGAATGAGTTAAAGCAGTTCCCCTGTAAAGATGATGGCATTCCTCAAATAGTGGCTGGGCTGTTTATTTACTCGGAGGCGTCATTTAGGGAGGCCTTTATTTGGGGTCTTCAATTTCAGCGATTCCACTGTTCTAAAAACTGCACAAACCGATTATTTACCATTTATTGATGTCCCATTTAAGCACTTTCACTATTGAATGCTATAATGAATGTATTTCCTTAAAATAGTAATATGGCTCATTATTTACTGCCGTTGTTATTGTTTGAGCATTAGCAATTACAATATAACATAACACACGATGAATGATTCGCAAAAGTGGTAATAATAATAATTCTCATGACGAATTATACCACGACCTAAACTCCTTGCCATGCCTAATTTGAAGGCGTGTTCCCTTGCCGACCCTCACTCGCATGTTTCGGCAGCCACGGGAGGAATCCACTGAATCGGAACCATTAGAGGTATACACCAAATTAGCACATGTCAAATGAAAAGTTCAATGCGGGGGCGTTTGCCACTTTTCTTTCTCTCTTATGTTGGCGGAAATAGATTTTTTTTTCTTCCTGGAGGCAAACGCGTGGTTGGCAGCCGACCAAGATGGAGGATAACGATATTCTATGAGAATGTGCAGACGAGCGTTCTCCAGTGTGTAGACTCACTTCTCTTCACATTTGCGGCACGGCAGGTGAAGCTTTGAGCACTTTAGCAGCTTATTGACTGTAAGGTGAATTCAATTCAAACGTTTTGCTCCGCCCCCTTTTTTTTTTTTTTCATAACAGATTTGTCATTTTCGCTGGACGGATGTTTGACTCGATTCAATTTCGATTCACAAGAGTTGATTTCAGTAACAGCTCAAATTATTTAGTTTGTTTATGTTCAGATGAAAATACTGTTTTCATAATCGTAATTCAATAATTAATAATATACATTGTAAATATTCTAAATTGTCTTTAACTCATTCACTGCCATAAATGTATTCATAAAAAAGATGATTGAAAATTAGGGGCGACAGGCGATTAACATTTTTAATTGTAATTAATCGCATGACTTCACTAGTTAACTCACGATTAATCACAAATTTTATATATTTTCTAAATGTACCATATAAAAAATTCTAGGTTTTTAATACTCTTGTTAACAAAAGTGGGGGGAAAATGCTAAGCTAATAGAAATAGTTCAAATGAATTTTTGACGTCTATAGCCGTCAATGGCAGTGAATGAGTTAAGTCAGGTATTTTGTAAAGATAAGAAAGTTATTTTACATTTCTGTGAAGAGCACATTTCAATAAAGCGGCAAGATAAAAACAATACATGCAAAAAAACATTTCCAATGATATTTTCTCGCCAAAATTATGGGCAAAGTAAGTATATATTAAAATAATAGATTTATGGTTATATGAATCAATATCGGGCCCTGGAGTCCAAAAGTCCGGAGCGCCACATGCCAGTCTGCCCGGAAGAAGTCGTGAGCAGGGGGGTGGGGGTGGGGGGTGGGGGGGAGACACAGAAGTAGGTCAGCTCTGGGGCGTTTGTTACATCATCATCTTCATCATCATCATCATCATCATCATGCATATTCATCAACATCGCCCAGTTGTTACGGAGTGAACTCACTCCACGCAGACGCTCTCTTCTGTTCCCCTTAATCAACCCATTACAGGATGAATTATAAATTGCGATATTTTTACTTCAAAGGGGGGGAATCATTTTCATGCACGCTGCCAATTAGGTACACAGCCAAGGTGGTTGCCAAGGCAGCCGGCGGGGTTACTGGGTTCCCGTTACCGGGCCATTTAGTGGGCGCGGGAGCTCCTCTGGCTGTCTGCAAAGAACTCCCCCCCCCCCCCCCCCAAATAAATAAAATAAAAGCTGCCAGCCAATTAGCATCTAGCGGTAGAACCAAAAAGATGCCAGTTGTTAACTTGAGCGACTTTCATGATTGACATCTGTATTGTCCAACTCGTGAATTTTTTTTTTTTTTTTTGTTAACAGGGTGGAATTCTTGAAAAGAAACATTTGGCTCACGGGATCGCGCCGTGTGGATCGCCAGGGCTCCCCGACATCCCAGTTTGAGAGGCAAGTTCATTTTTCCATGTGAATTTGCTCTGCTCTCCGTGTTATTCTTCTGGCTTCACAGCTTGATAAAAAAAGATGACTATCCGGTAGCATCAAGTCATCTGAAAGTCATTGAACCTACCAGCACCCTCCCAGCAAGGTACCACCCCCCCCACCCCCCCACCCGCCTCCCTCGCTTTCATCACCCTTGAAGCACGATCTTGAAAAGATATGACATTGACAGACACACAAACCAGCGGCCCTCGATCTGGCGCGCTCTTCCTCCTGCCCTCCAACTATTGGATCTTTGCCAATAATAAAGTAGCAGGAATCGGACGCTGCTTGATGAGGTTCTTCTTGTGGAGCATCAGGCAATATTGAAGATAAAGCCCCCCCCCCCCCCCACCCCGAAGCCCAAGTTGGCAGAGCTGCTATCTTCACCGCGTGCATTATTTATGGAGGGGAAGTGGCGGTGCCTCGCGTGTGGCCCGAAAAGACACAAAAAGTCCCAAGAAAAAGCCATTTTGAGAGTGCAATGTAAATGTAAAAATACAACATGGAAGGCACGATTTATGATGATTTTTGTCACGATGCTGCAACTCTGACTGCATCGCTTGGCTTATTTGCAGTGTTAGTGCGCTTGCCTGGCATGATACTGCGATGCTACCCTCGTAAAGAAATGGCAACATTTTGGGGCTTTTTGCGTTTTATTCGAATCAATATCAAATATAAAGCATATGAAAAAATCACTGAGTGAGCTGAAATTGCATCTAATTGTCCAAAATTGTTGAAGTTCAAAATGGCACCGTCTAAAATTTCAAAATTATTATATGTGGGAATCACATTTTTATAGTACACGTGAGTAAAAATGTCCAAATTTTGGCCCATTGACTCCCATTATAAATCATAATTTTTCATGTTTTTTGATGCGCTGTACACTTGATTTGTTATAGTGCATTTCTCGCTATTGCCCAATTTATTTCTTCACTGGGGCATCAACTAACTAACTTTTTTTTGTTTTATAGTCATAAAAGCCATAATACACCAGATGGCGCTAGAGAGCTAATGATGCATGCGGGCATGCGTTTTTATATACATTTCACCCATCAACTTTGTTTCCGTTTCCGGTTTGCGAGTGTGTAGTGTCCGTCTCAGTGTCCGTAGAATTTCAGATAGCCGAGACGCCCTCCCGCCGATGAGCGGAAGTGCACGGTGGGGGTTGGTGGTGGGGTAGGGGGTAGGGGGGGCGCAGGTGTGTGGGGGTGCGAGTGTTGGAACGCGGAAGTCCGTGGCATCTACCCCATTGCTTTTATTGTCCACAGAAGGCATGCAAAATCAAACAAATAAATAAAACAATTATATGTATGGGTAGGTCTGATGCCATCGAATATTTTGAGTGGTCGCAAGTAAAAAATATTCAGAAATGACTTCGATATCACGTTTCCAATACTGAGCCAAACTTTGGCTCATTTTATTTTTTGTGGGGTTAAAAAATAAAAAAGCACCTTACGAGAGTCACCGTTTAGCAGTTACGCGTACGGTATGTACTTACAAAGCACATTCAGTCATTTCAAACTAATTAATTTCAACTGTAATACGGCGAGCTGTCACGTTTGATCCGACGCACGTCCCAGCGCGGCAACTGTCGCCATGCCCCCCCCCCCCCCCCCTATTGTCCTTTTGGCTGAACGTCACGCGTCTGTCATATTTGCGGTGATTCACAGCGCCATCGCCAACCCTTCCCTCCCACTCTCCCGCACTCAATTATACGGCGTTCCCTCTCCGTGGTCGTCGTCTTTGTTCTCCGGTTGTTACTTCGAATCTCCTCGGCTGTCAGTCTTTCCACCCCAAAGCTGCCTGTTTGACCTTTGCGGTGCGTCACGTTCATATCGCGGCTGAATGCAAAGCGCCGGTCCGGGAGATAGATCAACCCGGTGACTGGCGCCACACTCTAGGCGCCTTATTTGGTACAGAGAGACAGAGAGGCGGCAAAAGTAGACATTTTGGTGCCTGCCTCGAACCAAAATAAGCCCAAACTCCTCAACGTATATTCGTGGGATAGTTAATGGCCATTGCTGTCTATATGTATCGATCATTTGTGTTCCCTGGCAATCAAAATTGCAAAGATGAGTTTTATTATCCAAAATGGCCGCTACAAACCAAAATGGTTGACCAAATGTCGTTTGGGACTAATTTGTCAATTTGAATGACAATAGACTTACTTGCCCACTATGTTTTCCCCGTTGAGTGAAATTGGCTTCTGAGGCAGAATTCATCAATTCAGGCCATTTTTTGAGTACAGCGAGTTCACGATTCTGAAGGACGCTCTTACTCTCTTTTGGCCATAAACTGAATCTAAATTGGATGCAAATGCATAACATCTCGCACAGATTAATTGCAGCTTCCGCAGTGCCAGCGCGACGATTATCAGGACAAAAGCAAGCGTGTGTAATTATCTCGAAAGGTGTCCATTTTACGGCGCCGCAATCACTATTGAGCAGCCTGATTATGAATGCGCGCGAGCAGGCTGGCAATGATGACCTCACATCCAACCAGTTCATGACGCACTTCAGCGCCGCTCCACAAAATGTGAATGTCAAGGCTATGGGATGAAAACGCCGTTGGAAATGTGTTCAGGTTGACACGTCCGCTGCGATTTACTATGTCTAATTAATTACACTTAATACGTATACATAATTAAGCGCTATCAAGGTGATTTTCCTGGAGGAACGCTAGCGCGGGCGAGCACGTCGTCGTCCTCTTTACCTCGTCCAGACATTTATATAATATCCAGCATGTAACGCCATTTGTGTCAGGGCAGTGGCGAGCTTTTGCCGCGAATCACGCCAAGGGGGTAATAATGGCGTTCATACGTCGGAAGAGCGGGTTCAAGTGGAATAGAAAGTCGACACGGCAAGATTTATATACTGTATTTTTAAAAAAACTTTTTTTTTACAGGGCTTAAGAGCTGGATGGTCTTCATCATGTTCATCTTCATGTTGTAAACCATCACAGCTGAAATGTTACATTACATTAAAAGTATTTTGACAAATGTCTGGTGAGCGTGCGATGCTGTTTTTTTTTTTCATCTTTATCTTCTGAGGTCCGACTTGAGCGCTGTCCCAAATTGCTCCAACCTGCAACAAGAACATTTGTATAACCCCAAAGCCCTTTTCAAACCTACAATCAACAAAAGTTGAGCAACGTCCCCTGATCGTATGACGCAGTCGGGGAAAGTAATTTTACTATTGCGTGCATCACTCTACAAAAGACTATTCGAAATGTGAGCTGCAAAACAATTCGATGACTGCAATTTGATGCCGTTTGACTCAATGGGATTACGATTACACAGCGTCCTATACACAAACAAAAGTGAATTGACGGTGCTCAAACGTTCCAAGTCCCTCGTGTGAAAATCCTGCAACAAACTAAACATTCTTCAATGGCAAACATTGGCTTCCGTGTGCTCACCTAGAAAACGGCACACGGTCTCCACCTTGCCGCAGCTGCTGAAACCCCGCACACCTGTCTCCAAACGAGCCGCTGGCCTGACGCAATCCAATTCAAGGCAACCTTCTTCTTCTGCTTGTTGACCGGCGCTTTGCATTCGAGCGCCACCCGGTGGCCTGTCATGACGACCGCTTTGCCTTACCGTTAGAAATTGTTGTTTTCACAACACAAAAATGAAAGGGAATCACTTTCAAAATTGTGCTTCTCTTCAGTGAGCTCCTCTTGCTCGCTATATTTTTATCATCCCCATTTTCCAGTTTCACGAAAGTCAAACGTTGTAGCTTGTTAGAGCTACATGTTGGCTACAAGATTTCGTTACCCATGAAATTGGCAGAAGTACGTGGTAAAGTATTGTTCTAAAATTCTATAATGCAAGGGGTGTCAAACTCATATAAGTAAAGTGTATAATAAAGTAAAAAAGTGTTCTGGATTGGCAAAGTCATGGTGTATACAGTGTTCAATCGTTTTAGTTATAGTTTACATTTATTATAAATGTTTTAAGACTCTAAAACGCCTCACCACACAGTTTATACAATATCCTCATCGAGGCATTTACATTTTGCCACATTTCTCTCGTTTAAAAATTCTCAATGTTAAAACCATCATATTTAAAAATAAAATAAAATAAAATAGATACATTACTGTAAAAAAAAAAATGCATGCAAAATTACACCCCCCTCAAAAAAAATCTGTGAAACAGCGAGGCCGTGAAAAGTGAACCGCATTATAGCGAGGGAACACTGTAACTTAAAAACAATTGGTGTCAATTATACGCAGATTTTCACTATTTATTGGTCAGCCCTATATTGCAGGGCTCAACTGTAAAAATATTGTTCCAAAAAAAAAAAAAACACACAAATGCAAATAGAACGCGGCAACACTTTGCCCATATGACTTCAGGACGTGTTACGTTATCTATCTGTTTTGTTTCCAGAATGCATTGTATGGTGTAGTTAATAAAGTTATAAGGCCGTTAATCCTTGTCAGATGTGTTTGTGTTACCAGTAGTTGAATTTGTGTCGTATATATCACGTTTATGTTTGATTTATGTTGGTTTATGTTTTTTGTTTTTTTTCCCCAACAAACCGCAACTTTAGGTTGTGTTTACAAAAAATAATGATATCCAGGGCAATTTTGTGTACAAATTGCATTGCTCATCTAAGGAATGCTTGCGAAATTACGAATTTATACGTTTGGATTGTGGCCGGCGGATGAAGTGGTCCGGAAATATATTTTGATTTTATTTGACAAAATTATCTCGCGGGCCTGATTAAACCCCTTTGCGTAATTCTAATTCAATTATATGTATATTAAAAAAAAGAAAGATTTGGAATTGTCTTTAAGTCAGATGTTTGGATGGCAGAAGATGGCGAGGTGAAACGTGTGCAGCATCCAGCAGGCACACAAAACGTGACTTGCATGAAACCACGGGAAATTCTCTCACACAGTTATTTTAAATAGCACTCTGGTTTATTTTTTTGCATTTATTCTTTGGAAAAACTCATTGTTGCATTTTTTTATTTTACATTAAAAATGATTGTTCGTCTTTTTGTGCCTCGTGATTATTATTATTTTTTTTAAAATAAAAACTATTTTTAAAATAGAATGACAGAAGCAATATTTGCCCTTCAAAATTATTTTATTGATGTACTCAATTGTGGGGAGGGGGAACTCAAGTCCAAAATATTCAAAGAAAACACGTACATCCTCGACCAAACCAAGTTTTGGGTTTTTTGGGTTCCAACCAACAAAACAAAACTCGCGACTCAAAACTCAAATCAAGTCAGACTTCACAAATCCAATGAATCATCCTCATGGTCAAAACAAAGCCGACACAAAAACACAATTGGGAGGAAACGTTAAACAAGACTTGCAAAGGTATTCATAATGCATTATATATATATATATATATATATATATATATATATATATATATATATATATATATATATATATATATATATATATATATACACATATATATAGCACTGTTCTATAATTAGTTTGTCGTCAACCCTAATATCCAATTATTGACAACTATGTCACAGTCATTATACATATTTGTCCATTGAAGACAGGTTCATATATGCATCACGTAATGTACATATTTATAGATGTGTGACCATTAACCAACAAAAAAAGCTAACCCGAGTTCAAACGTGTGGCTTGTAAGACAATGTTCACCACATATTTAGAATGGTTATAAAGAAAGGAAAAGAAAAAAAAGTTGACAAGATCAATACTTTTTTTTCCCCACGACACTATTTAACAGAAAAAAACGAGAACCAAGGAACGAACAGTAAGCGCCTCTTCTGGCAAACTAAAGAAGGAGTTCCAATTCGGTCACCCCACAAAAATTTAAAGGTATCAAAACTCAAAGTACAATTTGGCCAAATGGTTTAGAAACAAACACTTTTAGGTGATGTTTTTTCTTAGTCAATAAAAAGCGGCGTTTTGGGCGGGGGGCGGGTCTGGACCGCCACTCGGCCGGCTGGTCCGAGTGCGTTTGGCATTCAGACGCCGCCGGCGGATTGAAAGAGAAAGACGTTTAGGCCGTTAATGTCTACCGCTGAAAAGGTTCTCGTCAAGTTCAAAAGCGTCACAAGGCGTCATATGAACATTTCTGTCAGACACATTTTTCCCCCCCAATCATTTATCATCCAGGTCCTGTAAAAAGTTTCTCCAAATTTCTCTTTTTATAAAAATAGACACTTTTCAACCCACATCAAAGAGGTTCGGTGCTCTTTGGCAAGTGACTTGCTTTAAGAATTGTTTTGTCTTTTCATCCGTTAAACGCAGACAAAACCGAGAAACAACGCAAACGTTTGACAACGAGCGCACGCAAAGTCGCTTGCGGCGAACCAAACGAGAGGAAAACGCAATGAAGCACAAAAACAAAAGCGCCAACGGGAAAAAAAAGACAACGGTCGTCAAGCGTGCCCAGACGCTTTAAGCTTTGTGTGTTTTGTTGGTCTTGAACGACACCTGCAGCACGCGGTCGCCCAGGCGGTAGCCGTTCAGGCTCCCGATGGCCACGGCCGCCTCGTCGTAGTTGGTCATGGTGACGAAGCCGAAGCCTTTGCACTTGTTGGTGTTGAAGTCGCGAATGACCTTGACATTGGTGACGGCGCCGAAGGGGCCGAACATCTGCCACAGGATGCTCTCGTCGGCGTCGGGGGCCAGGTTGTACACGAAGATGCACCAGCCGCCGCTGTGGCCCGGGATGTTGATGCCCGCCAGGCTGCTCACCCCGTCGATGGCCATGGCCGAGAACCTGCTGCGACGCGGCACAAACGCAACGTGGTCAGGGCAGCGGGTAAAAAAGGAAGTACAACATTGGGCAACATTTTAGGAGGAATCTTTAACGCAACCAGTAACTGAAAGTCAAAATTCACAATCATTGTTAGGGCTGAACAATTCAGCAAATTCTAATTGTTCATTCAATTTAAATCGTTTTTTGTATTATTTGTACCGATAACTTGGCCTTCTTTCAATGTATCGAATCTTGCAACAGTCGCCCTCTTGTGGTCACATTTGAAATTAGAACAGACAGTTGCCGTGCATTTCATGCAATTTTAAGGAAAAGCGCTATATTGGGATATTTAGGTCTTACTTTAAAATTATATTATTAATTTTATGTTTCAAAAGTACGAGTGGTATGACCACTCAAGAGTTGAGTGGTCATACTGGCAGAGGTGGATAGAGTAGACATTTTTTTTTTTTACTCAAGAGTAGCGTTACTGCAAAATAATATTACTCAAGTAAAAGTAAAAAAGTAGTCATAAAAAAAAAAGTCACTCAAGTACACATAAAAAAGTATTCCCTGAAAAGAATACCCAAGTACTGAGTAACTGCTTGAACATGAAGTCCATTTTTTAACGGGTCTATAAAAACTCGGTTCCTATCGTCACATTGAAGAACCGTTCAAAAGACTCGATGCGTCCGTGAACGTCACATCACGGAAATGCTCCCACACAGTCAGTCAAGTGGAGCGCTTTCGTGAAAATACGATGACTAATGTATGAATGGGGCGGCGGGCATTTTGACTTTGGCCCAGCTAGTCTTGCCCTAACAAGTATTTCTGCCACTGATGTTTATTGATGATGTTTCAGTTTGCTATCTATATTCGAAATGGATTAATGGACTGGCCCTTCTAAATTGTGGGCAAGTCTCTCGTGGTAAAATAATCACGAAAAAGCACTGCATCTGCCCCCAAAGAGGCCGGCCCACCGGGCATCTGCCCTGTATGGGCAGATGGCCAGTCTAGGAGTTTGAGTGTCATCAGCAGCTTGCAGCAGACATGACTGGAGGCGTCACAGAAAGACATGCACGTTGGGAATTTTGACATTCAGTTCCTTGCTAGATGACGGCAGCTTCAAGCGGACATTTTACTTCAAAATTCATCTATGACCAACGTTTTCTGTCAATTGTGTCAATGTATGGCTTGCATCTTTCATTACAAACAATAAAACGAGTCAACATTTTTCTACCTCTGATCAACACGGACGACGTTCAAAAGCGCTGAGGAAAAGGTAGCGGAAATTCCAGGCCGTGTCGCGCCGGATGAGTTGCTCCAGTTAGCCTTGTGCGGAAAATCCACCGTGACAGGTGAGCAACCCCGCCATCAAGGCGAGCGCTTGTCCGACAGAGACGCGGCGGAAAGGGGGGTGGGGGTGGGGGGGGGGGTGCTGGTGTGACAGGCACGTCTATTGTCAGCGCATCCTGTAAGGCGTCTGACGCAAGCGACATGAAAAGGGGCCGGCCATAAAAGATCAAGGTGGGCGCGCGTACGCGGCGGCCTGTGCAACGCGCTGCAATCCAGGACCAGAAAAGTGAAAAGCTGCCCCGTCCTACATGTTGTGACGATACATGGAGGAAAAGCCACGAGACATTTGGCTCATCTCCTCGCGGCGCTTCAACAATCCGTTGCCCGACTACACCAATACAATAAAAAAAATAATAAAGCACAAACCTTTTGACACCATAGGCCATGTTGAGCAGGTTGTCCAGTCTAAAAACACAAGGCGGAGATCAGCGTGTCAACATGCAGACTTCAAATCATATCAAAAGCAGTAGCCTTTTGTCTAATTCTGCAAATGGGGGAGGGGGGGCTTTATTTACTCAATTGCACACTTTTGCAGAAGTAAACAGGAAGTAACAACTGTGAATTGAAAAACATTCACATATTCCAATCCTACATTAAATACATTTGAAATGATATTAATACATGTAAGCAGCCCCAAAACGTTTTTCATGCTAGCAGGTTGAACACATTTAAAGGGATAACTTGACTTCTGTAGCCATTGCAAATATTTTTGACCCCATCACATGTCATGCAGAGGGAAATTTGGATAGAAAGTTAATAAAATACAAATCTAACAGCATAATCCATTATTAAAATAATCAGTGAGCAGCGCTTCAATAGAAAAATATGCAGCTAATAGATGTGATGGAAACTATTGGAAAGCCATCAAAAATCATGAATGTCAAAATATGACTGATAAGTAGCATTTATGTGCATTTTTAAATATAACGATAAAGCATCAACAGCAGATTCACATTTATGGTTTGACAGTGCAGATAAACGCTACTGAACAAAAACCTTTTTGGTTTTATGCAGTTAGTGCTAAAATGCACAAATGGTATTTGACATATTCCTCTAAAGGTATTTATGATTTTGAATGTCTCCTTTTCACATGGCTACTGGGGTTTAGCTATTTTAGCACCGACCGAAAACGGTGAATGTTAAATTGCATTCATTTGCATATTAGCACTGGAAATGTCAAGTTAATGCAAACTACAAAAAAACTATTCAATTGGACTCCATAGCACTTGTTTAGGATGCGTTTGTGCAGGTGAATGAAAATGAAAATGAGAAGAGATGAGATGAGATGAGATGACACCCGGTGACTATTTGAGGAAAGATTAGAAACAAGGCTCGAAAGAGTTTCATTTGCTTTGTGGAGCAGTTTTGCAAAAACAATGACTTCATTTGAGGAGCAACATTATAATTTGGCTGAGCTTTTTTTTTTTTTTGAAGAGACTTGAAGCAAGGGTTTTATTAAAAATATGACCATATGTTTGTAGAGTTTGTATTTCTTCAATACACGTAGCTGCTGGAGTCACAGAACGCGCAGTGCTTCACTTCCCACTTAAAATGAAAAATGAGCCAATTCGCCAACTGCGGTTCCAAAACACTCATTTCAAGCCTTGTAAATATATTAAAAATATGAACGATCATGTCTATGTGTTTGTCTGTGCCCCTTTTACCTGAAGCGTTGTGCCTGCTGTGAGAGCGGTCCCGGGTACCTTCGATTGGGCGAGTGGTAAAGCTGGGACAGCAGCGCCTGGTTGCTCTTCTGGCTGGGGTTGTTGGCAAACTTAACCGTGATGGGCTCGGCGGCACCGGGTGGCTTCTGACAGTGGAGTCCCTTGATGGCCTCCTCGGCCTCGACCCGCCGGTCAAAGCGGATGAAGCCCACGCCTCTGGAAAGACCTGCGCGGCACAACAAAATCGGTCCGAGCACCAGCAGGCGCGGGGAGTAACGGAATACGTGTACCACCGTTACGTAATCAGATTAACTGTAACAAACTGTATTCCTTTACAGTTACAGGAAAAACATGTAATCAGATTACAGGTACATATTAAAAATGGGGATTACAATTTCTACGAAGAGAGAGAGAGAGAGAGAGAGAGAGAGAGAGAGAGAGAGAGAGTGCAAGAGCGCGAGAGAGAGAGAAAGAGCGAGAGATGATGTGGTGATATTAATTTTTATTTTGTCTTCATTTGCATACTCGGTATTGCAGTAATCCAAAAGTAATCCAAAGTAATCAAGTTACATTACTTTAACATTATGGTACTTGGATTACGTTACTAACAACAACAAAAAAATTTGCAGGTAACTTGTAACTGTAACGGAATACATTTTAAAAGTAACCCTCCCAACCCTGAGCACCAGCAAAATGAATAAATAAATAAAAATGCATTAAAAAAAAAAGAAGAAGTCCTTTTGAGATAATAAGTGCAATTTCATATATTAGAGTAAAGTTATCTAAATAGGTCACTGATGACACTTACACTGGGCAAAACAAAAGCACACAAATGCTAATTAACATTGTTAATGTGGATAGTTGAACATTTATTTTCCAAGAAAAAGTGCATACAAGCGATTTACGATCAAATTTAACGGAAGGCACTTAAAAACTATCCATAGGTTTGAAATGTAGCAAAAGCCCTATAATGTCTAAATTTAGTCAAATTTATATTTTCCCACAAATCGATACTCTTGGTCAGTCTCCAAGTAGTCTGTGCTCGACTTGGGAGCCTTACAGCATTACATTGCCTCAAGATTGGTCTTTTTTTTTGGGGACAAGCAGGTGGAAACAGGGTAACTCATTCACTGCCACCTATAGACGTAAAACATTCAGTTAAACTATTTCTATTAGTTAAAAAAAAAAAAAATCCACTTTTGCTAACAAGAGTATGAAAACTATAAAAAAAAAAAATATGTTGTAAATTTAGAACAGATATAAAATTTGTGATTAATCATTACTTAAGTCATGTGATTAATTACAATAAAAAATTTGAATCGCCTGACAGGCCTAATTAAAAAAATTAAATAAAAATAAGGGCCGTTTAATCGTAATTAATCGCACGATAATTTTATATCTGTTATAAATGTGCAATAAAAAAATAATTCTTGGTAATCATAAAAAAAATGTCTATAGTCGTCAATGGCAGTGAATGAGTTAAATACATTTGAGAAGGCCCGTTTTGCTAAAAACTGCTCTTATACGTTAAATATAAAGTTTTGGAAAATGCCTGTTTATTCAGATGGGCTTGATTATTCGTGTTGGTACAACAGTATGCGAATTTGCAACATAACGCGCAGCGACAGGAATTCTGGGTTTGACAAATGTCTTGTTGAAAGATTCCGTTTATTCGAGTGTCGAGCCTTTCACACGACGGCGGAGAAATAGACGGCCCAAATGCATTTGATTTCTCTCCACAAGAACAGGCCTCGCACCAGTGGCACAGGCGCACCCGAGTCCTGCTACTTTACACCCATTTCATATTCTCCCCACTGCATGCATATTTATGAACATCTCAGGTGGAAAATTGCATTTTGGTATGTCGCACCGATACACCCGTGATGCGTTTTTGCAGGCCCCTGCTGTGTCATTTTGTTCTGAGGAAAAGGTTTGAAGAAAACCTAATTAAAGCTGATGCGCGTATGCAATGAACAAACGCACTCGTGAAAAAAATAAATAAATAAATTGTGCATCTAAATACGCGTACAGCAAATTGGGTAAGCAATTGCACAAAATTTCCTGGACAAGTTTGTATTTTTGGCGACTTTAAAGCCGCCATACTGTGGAATGAAAAGCACCCGACTCACCGGTCACCTGGTCCACCAGAATGCGCGAGGTGATGATGCGGCCATACTGCGAGAAGAGCTGCTCCAGTTCCGTCTGAGTCATGGTCTTTGGCAAGCCACTGACGTACAGATTGGCATCCCGGATGGAGGCGGAGCTCGGACGCGCATAGGACACCTACGGGGCAAACGGCCTTTTTTACATGAGCGCTGGCATTTCCACAAATGTCTGGGCGGATTCAGTTCTCTTTTTTGTAAGACCCTTAAAGGCTCATCATAAATCCCCAAAGGCCAAATAAGTGTAGCTGAGGAAATGAATGAACAAAACATCACAGGTTCAGACTAGTGTTAATTTCGTCAATAAAAACAAAACAAACATAGTTTCGTATTTTTCACCGGACTAAAACCCTCATTAACTCATTCACTGCCATTGACGGTTATAGACGTCAAATATTCATTTAAACTATTTCTATTAGTTTCATCAGCAGTGAAGCAGACAGATAATAGAGCAATACTCACATGCATACATTCTTTATCCTCTACTAACAATGACTAAAATTACAGCAACTTACTCAGTAGTAGTAGTAGTAGTAGAATAAGGAGTGAGTCTATTCTTTGTTTGTATCTGCATTAGTGTATTAAACAGCACTGCCTCCTGGTGGCCTCAAAGAGAACACCAGAAGGAGGAGCACACAAAATTGGATTGCAGCAGTAAATAACGTTGTATAAACTGTTTAAGCTTTACATTCTATTTAAATATTATTAGTATGTGTTTTTATTTTTCCTTATTAACTCATTCACTGCCATTAACTGCTATAGACGTCAAAAATTTATTTGAACTATTTCTATTAGTTTCACATTTTTTTCCCACTTTTGTTTACAAAAGTATGAAAACCTAGATTTTTTTTATAGTACATTTAGAAGATATATCAAATTTGTGATTAATCGTGAGTTAACTCATGAAGTCATGCAATTAATTACGATAAAAATGTTTAATCGCCTGACGCTCCTAATTTTTAATAATCTTTTCTATTTTATAATCGCATCAGGCGATTACATTTTTTAATTGTATTTGATCGCATCACTTCAATAGTTAACTCACGATTAATCATCAATTTTATATCTGTTCTAAATGTACAATAAAAAAAACTATGATTTCATACTTTTGGAGCAAAAGTGGAAAAAATGTTAAACTAATAGAAATAGTTCAAATGAATTTTTGACGTCAATAGCCGTCAATGGCAGTGAATGAGTTAATAAACAATAACTGTGACTAAATCAGTATGCATTTTCGAAAATGTACTTCACTTATTAATCCAACGGCTGTAAATGTTCCAACAATAATGTTAATGCGACTGCTAACTAATGCTGGCTATCTTACTAGCTCATAGCATGGAGCCATAGTAGCCACTGTAATTGTGTGTCAAGTTGTTTTTCATCTAAAAGATGAGTTATAGTTATAGAAATAGTTTTAGATCAAAAAAGGTTCAATGTAATCAATCTGCTGAGAAAAAAAATATACAGGGCTAAAATGATTGTCCTGACTGAAAGTTTTGGTTGACTAAAACTAGACGAATAAAATAATGTTTTTCTTGGACTAAAATGCTAGATTTATAGTCGACTAAAAATAAAAATGGGATGAGGTTGACTAACTGTGATAGAAACTAACAAGCGTGACTGAAATTGGAGTAAAATTGAGACAAAATGTAAAAATGGCAGACAAAATGAACACTAGTTCAGACATTTGTACGAGGGCTGGCCAAAAAAAAAAAAAGAGGGTGGAACATATCGAGAAAGTATCCATGCGGAGGTAAAATGAATACGCTTGGAAAGAGCACAAATTGGAAAGTTTGCGACTTTGAAATGGCAAACGTCACGGCTCATTGCAGGCTGAGCCCGTGGGCACTGCGACATCAATTTCAGTCGCCACTAGGTGGCAGTACAGCGCAAAATGGCAGGCCCCCTTCCCCAAGAGATGGCTAAAAATGGAAAATAAAAACAATATTAACCAGAATACAGTGTTTAGATTAGTGGGGAGCATATAGAGCATTGCAAAGAAAATATCTGACTTTCTTCCACTCAAAAGGGTCAAATTATTTTTAAAACCAAAGTGCTTTGCAGTAGAGATACAATTTTGTTGTACCCTATACAATTTCCAATGGTGTGAATTTATGTCTACAGCCATTTCTTTAAATACATTTGCTTGCTTTGACCTATGAATGCATTCAAAGCTGGTTGCGTGTGGTTTGAAGGAAGAAATGTAGGCGGTCAAGGTGGTCTGCAGTGAGAGCCCCCACCTTCTCATTCATCCACTGCAGCTTTGTCATAGCTGCTTTTGCTCAAGCCCACTTCTCCCTTATTCTTCCTCCACAGGCAGCACATGGCAAGTGCGACAACTCCGCCACTGCCGCCTGATGAATGCTAATAGCCGCCACCTCCCTGTAAATGCATACTGGCGCTCGTACAGCACATGAAACCATAGAAACAGTTCTGCTCCGTTTGTGTGCCCGGATTAACAATAAGCTGCCTTTTCCCAGCGACTCAGGTTATTCCTCTAGCCTCGTTATGCCGCTAACAAGGTTTTTGGCGACATTTTACCTTGATGGTCTTGGTCTGAAGTCTCAGGCCATTCAAGGTGTTGATGGCTTTTTCCGCATCCTTGGGTTCCACATAGTTCACAAATCCATAGCCGAGGCTTTGCCCTGCAAGCGCCAAATCACACTTGCTTGATTACCGCACATTTGTACTGTACAAGCAGTCATTTGTCACAATGCAAGTCACTTCCCTTTATTCAAGATTCAATACAATATTCTGTAGGCATTCATTCAAAAATGCGCTCGACTCATTCTTATCCAACCCTTTAATGCTACTGATGTAATAATAAACACCATTTTTTTTTCTACTGGGAGTTCTGCGAAATTCAGGATTACAGTTCATGATATTGGGCTTTGGGATGAAATTTCAGGATGAACCTAAAATGCTAAAAAGCACTAGCGCTTTCATAGGTGAACTACTCTATAGGGGTGTGCCCCCACAAAAAAAAAAATAATCGATTCTCATTTAGTATGATTCAGAATCGATTTTAAATGCCCCAAAATCGATTTTATTTAAATTATTTTATACTTAACCTACTATACGTTTGTTTGTGTGTGCCTTTATTGGGAGTGCTGTTCGTGTTGTACCCGATTTGGCCACTTAGGGGCAGTGTGGTTTCACGCGGTCTGATACACTGTTAAGTTGTAGCCACATTAGAGAGTAGAAGGAAAAAGTTACGATCAAGTTATTCCAATAAAAAGTTGTTTTTTTCCAGCGTGGGGTCGTTCTTTTGAGTGATAAAAGTGCCGCGAGTAGAGCACTAATTAGCATTAGCGAGTCAGACGGGAGTAGATCATTACGATTCCTTGAACATCTATAGATTGAAGCAAAAATCACTGTCAATCAAATCATTTTGAATAAAAAAACCCGCGCTTAATCGAAAGTCGATTCTGAATCGAATCGCACACCCAAAAATCGGAATCGAATCGAGAGACATTCAAAGATTCCCACCCCTACTACCCTACTTTAAACATTTTCATGCCCAACTTTAGTAGTTTTTGCACATACTGTTCTTCAACAAGGAGATGCACATCAACATTCACAACAGTCAGCAAATATATATTTTGTGCTAACTGTACACCTTTCTGTGACTCTCCCAGTCTCTAGCTCTGTTGCAACCCGCAGATGCAAACCACAGCAGCCACTTCCCTCTGAGAACACTCCATTTGAAGCCTAGCAAGGGTGAGCTTGTCGAGTCCGTCGGCAGGTTGCAACAGACACTGGAAGAGTCACAGAAAGGCATAGAAATGGCCATCCTGGGAAGCCAAGCGCCTGTTGTGAATTTGGTCCTTCAACATCCAAACGTTGACACAGCTCAAGTTGACATGTAAGACTTAAGAGTGCATTGAGGAGACTCTCAGATCTTAACGGTTAAATAAAGTTACCAGTTATTTTGTCTCTGACGAGTTTGCAGGACTCAATCTCTCCGATGCTGCCGAACAAGCTCTTGAGCTCGTCCTGGGCCATGCTCTGAGGCAGGTAGTTGACGATCAGGTTGGTCTTGCTGTCCTCCAAGCTGCCCGACTCCACGGGTGAGGAGCAGTTGTTGGAGATACTGGACGGCCCGTTGCTGTTGTTGTTGCACATGGACCCGTTGGACAGCTGCGTTCCCATGGCGGCAATTACCTGCTAAATATGGCCGAGAAGAAGAGTCAGGGGAAAAAGACGTGGGCAACGTGAAGCTAAGATGACTTTCTCCCCTTCCTTTTTTTTTCCTTTTTTCTGAGAGAGCTCAGTATTGTTCATTCGGTAATTTTGCCGATTCGACATGTCATCATTATTGCTCTCTCTCTCTTTTTTTCATCACACCAATATAAAAGTCACAGATGAGAGAAAGAGTGAAAGAAGCGCCAACGTGATGGGAGGCAAGGCCAAAAGAACAAGGAAGTGTCACACACCCCGGTCCAAGGCTCGGACGCCCATGAGCCACTTCTAAGCAGAGATGCCACATCGCACAGTCTGACTGCCATGTTGTTAGTGCGGAGATACCGTCTGAAAAGTGGACACAGAATCACGTTAGATCAAAGCACAGCATAGGCAACATTAGGCGGCCATTTCGTCGAAATGTACTCGACCCAGTACACCCAAACATAAAAAATAAATACAAATAGAGGATTGACATGCACAACTCTAGAGATATGAATCCATCTTTAAAAGCATTTTAAAGGACAAGCTACATGTTCAAAAAGTGGCCATACCTATGTGGAACTTCTGTTCACAACGGGAGTTTGCAGTTAAAAACCTCAACAAAAATATTTTCATCATGTGTCTGTATTAGCTGACACCAATTACTCCCCCCCCCCCCAAAAAAAAATGTGCGTCATTTTTCACATTCGCATTCTAGTGAAGTTTCAGACTAAAAAAAACATTACTCAGTGACGCCATATTTTTTTGCACTGATTTTGCATTAAAATAAAAATTACATGAATAAAATAAATTTGTCATAGCTAATGTTATGACACTTTTTATATTTTGCAATATTACAGCTGCATTTTTTTTTTCAATTGAGAATGCATTACGTTAGCAGCAAAAAGTTAAGTTAAAAGAAAAGGGTTATTGTTAGTAAACAAAAAACACCAGTCATATTTTTAAGCATAAAATTGCAAAGTTTCAAGTAAAAACAAAAGCTGTCATTTGCTGAGAAAATATGTTTGTGTTGCAAGAATGGAGTAAAAGGACACACTAACAACAAAATTTTGTGGAAAGTAGGATATCATCAAAAAAAGTTATACTTTGAAATTTGTGAGGAGAAAAAAATCCATCGATACGGATTTTTTTTGGGGGGGGCCGATTCCAAAATTTGCCATAAAAAAATAATCCAATAATCAGCCGATTTATATAAAAAAATAGAGAATTTGCTTTTCGGTACCTTAAGGCTTACAACAATAAATACCCAAATTACAGACAGAACCTTTTATTTGTTTAACTTAACACATGCAGAAAAGCATTAACGGATGAATTTGTCAATGAAAATAAAATAAAATCTCACGCTTAGCTAATCCGCCATTGCTGTAGTAAATGTGCTTGGTGTTTGTGTAGTCACGTGATGACTGGCAAACCACGTACGTTTTTGTCATTGAATGGCGTCACAGTACCATCTAGTGGACAAACGACACAAGGTTAACGTTCCGAGTGACTCTTGGCACAACTCCAGCACAATTATGATTATTTTAAAAAGGGTTAAACGACCAATTAATAAGTGTGTCTTTACAATTTATTCAGATTGTCGCATACCCTTGTTATTAAGGGTGCATTTGGCATTATATTGCAAACAAAAGAAGCAGGCAAACAAGAGAACATATTGTCCTAAAAAGATTCAATCTGCGTCTGGAGCATATTCCTTCCACCTTTCATTTTCCTGCGCAAAAGCACAAACATTGGCCACCGTCCCCGCTTGCAGGCACAAATATTTCATTAGATAAACACTTGGATGGGAAAATGTTGGCAAGATGCAACGCCGCCAGGCACCGACTGCGTGTGACCAGACTGACAGACGCAAACGTTGGATGGAGCGTTACACTGTCGAGTGCAAGCAATTAGCTGGATGAAACACTACGAACGGACTGGTAACGTTACCAAAATGTGTGATTTTAAGATAGGAAAAAAAGGCTTCCGTTTCCCCATCCCTCCCCCCCCCCTAGTGTATACATTATATTATGTTTTTTTTCTTTCTTTCATTCAACTGCACCACTAATAGCCCTGCTCATGTTTGTAAACATTTGAGCTCCATAACGGCGCCTTTGTGACTAAGCGGCGAACCTCAAGGCAAACTGTGAGCTCAGCGTGTGCTGATGCGACCCAGCACTTGAAGCAAGGGAGGCACGAATCCGCCGCCGAGGACGCGATTGACCCAGTGTGCGTGACGAGCTGCCGCACTGCATGTCCGTCCTTGAAAAAGAGGGAGGGGGAGGAGGGGGAGGGACCTCCAAGCGATGGTTGAAAATATCCCCACGGTGAAGGCACATGTGACACCTGCAGCAACAATATGACCGTCATCGTGTAATATTACAACTTGACTCAACTACTTTACTTTTTTTCTTGTAACATTTTGTAAGGCCCACAAGTTAAATCTGCTCAATGTAAGGAAATTGAATGCTGAATCGCTACTGACACTTTGTGGCCCGAAATATGAAACCGCATACTCCCTTCTTCACGTACACACGGCATGCATGACGTCACATCCTCAGACAGACTGTGGGAAATTCAAACCCGAGTCATAAACGGTCAAATTAAAGGGCTATTGTAAAGACACGTTTGGGTAACTTCCTATATACAGCAGCTTTGAGCCTGGGTTCTTACAGTGTCTTGACTGCCACGTGCACCGAGGACACATTTGGAAATCAATCTGCATGCCATTTATTTTTGTGTACAATGTTTGACAATTTGGATGTTTTGGACTAGTTTTAAACTATGCGGTGAGGAAAATCTGGTAGCGTGTGGTTGTTAGCAAAACAGCTAGTATGAAAAGGGCTCGTCTTTAAATGGTCAGTCGTTTTACATGATCTTTGATGTTCGATAAAGCGCCCATCTTGCTAACCCCATACTTATGTCACTAACATGATCTTCATACATTCATACTTCCTGAACTCTGCAATGTTATACTGTATGCACATTCAATTAAAGGCATAATGCATACATTTTGAACAATTACATTTATATTTTACTACTTTGATTTCCAGCACATTGAAACATCTGTTTATACGTGTATTCTATTGCAAACACCTCACATAACATGTGTATTATTATTAATTCATCATACTACACAGCTTTGCATTAACAGCACAAATACTCTTATCACTTACCATATACCAACATACAAGATCTTAAGCAATTATTTTTTTAAATGTATTGCTGAATTTCTGCCAAATTTAAATCAAACGGCAGATCCAACCATCCTTAAGTACACAAATCATTTCCATCACAATTGTACAGTCACAAACGCCCTTTCGCTCCCAAAACAAAAACAAAAACGACCTACTGTACACCAGCTCAGCTGACAAGCATTCAAGGACGTCACGTGGTCACCTTCCAGTTACATGGCAACGTTTAAGAGGCCGACAGACAAAACACACACACTGATTTTTACATGAAAAAAAACATTTTTGACACCTCCCACCGCCGCATGTGCAGATAAATGCAAGAGGAACGCCAGGAAGAGCTAAAACACACACACGCAAGCCATTTCGATACTTTTTTTTATATATATATAAATAATGCTCAAAGGCTGACTGGTTAAAGCTCAAGAAGGTCTCGAAGCTTCAAACGCCAAACTTAATTGAAGACGGGGCAACACCTGCGCGCTGCAAACATGCACGGACAAGAACTCCGTTAAAGTTTAAAAACAAACAAATCAAGGCGACTCGCCTGGCTGGCATTTACTTGCATTTTGTGTTTGCCAAGCTTACAACAGGCATTACTTAATAAATGAAATGCATTCTACATGTTAAAACGACAGCAAACGACCATTTTCAGACATTAAACCCCCCACCACCCCACCCCCCTCGCCCCACGTTAGGCCGTGGGAGCGAACAGACCCCCACATAGAAACTTCTATGGAAGGGCGCGGTTCAGACAACAAAAGCGACAACAATATATATAAAATTTAATATCTAAATGTATGCAGTACACAACGCAGCATGGAACGGGTGTGCTTTAAGCCACGAATATGCTACACATGCAACCAGGTAGCTTTCTGCATGTTTTAGGCTAACAAGGAGGAGGCTAACCACACGCTAACAACATGGCGCCGTTGAAGACAGTTTGCATGAAGCAATGACGATTCTTCTTTTACTTTTTCGTAACAATTTGACACTAGCACACAATGGCGTCTTACCGTTAAGTGTTGAGGCAACGTGACGTGTTAAAGTCTACTCTCAAAGAACTTTGCGGTCTTCGTGTGGGCGAATAGGGGGCGGTGGCGTGGTCGCGGCTGGCCTAAGTAAACTAATTAGGCCCTCAGCCAATCGGAGAGGGCGTAGCGTCGACCCCGGAAATGGCATAATAACTTGATTGGCCGCAGGTGTACGTACACACGATTTAAACCCAATTGACAAAATGGCAACAAAACATAATGAAAAAAAAATTATAAAGAGAGTTAATTGAACACGTAATATAAGTTAGGTAACTAACAACCCGCTGGTATTAAGGAAGTGTCAAATTATAGCTGGATTCATACAGGAGACAGTTTGGCATTGACACGTGAATAAAATGCATTCAGGGAGACATTTATGATACTAAAATACCAAATTGCACTGACTACTCTATGTCCCGTATTGGGGGGGGAATAAAAAAAAAAAAACGTCCTCGCAGCTGTAAAGCAAAGTTTCAGAGCCCATTCATGCACTCTTACACAATACAAATCCCATCCTTTCTCACTGTTCGGTCCCGTCGGATCGAGGGACCATGAACGCATCACGCGGCGTTCACATGCAAGCAGAGACGGCCCGCCGTGAGACAGCCACAAGACAGCGTGCAAATAACAACATCATCTTACCGTTTTTATAAATGAAAGTTACGGAAGTCCAAATAAGTAGCCAATGGTGTTCGATATATATATATTTTAAAGTTCAAACATAAAAGAAACACAAACGACATAAAATGAGGATGTGAAATAAAAATATTTATTAAATCAAAACACACAAATGACCTCTTTGCTGGAACAAAAGGAGAAGGGGGTCAGAAAGGAAGGAGGGAGGGAGGGAGGGAGATAGGGAGGGAAGGAAGGGTGGGAGTGTACAGAAGAAATAAAAAGGAATCAAATAAGTAAAAAAAAAAAAAAAAAAAAAAAAAAGGAAGAACCCCTGTCTCGTGCCTGTCTCGCGCTTTTACAGGTGGGCCACACAAACAAGCGACATCATTGAGTGCCGAGCGGCGTACGGAGCAGCTCGTCTTTAAAAGGAACATAGTTCTGCCGGTGAATATATATAGAGCCGTATCACAGCTCTCTTTCTCTCTCACGCTCTCTGTCTCTCTCTCTCTCTCTCACCCCCAGTCTCTTTCTCTCTCGCCCCCACCCATTCAACATACACATGCACTTGACGCGGAAGTATATCCTCCGTCCTTCCAATCAGACGCACGCACGCACGCCAGCTATTTGCTGTGAGCCACCACAAGGTGCCATTGGTCGGCGCTGTTGTCATTCAACCCATACCCCCGCCCCTCACCGTCCCCAAGTCAAGTTTCAAACTATAGAAAGTGACTCCTAAAGTCAACGTACAATATCCATCCATCCACCCATCCATCCACATTGCAAAGTAAAACAAAGATTTTGGAGTGCACAGTCATTGTTCATGAGCTTGTGTAACGTGGCATCAGTTCAGCGAGCATATTATATACATTCTCATGATGTGAACTTGAGGGAAAGTCAAATCAAACATTTTCTTTATAATAGTGTTCTATAGTTTATGCGACCCCACTAGTCTAAATACATTCTGAATATTAAATTTGTGGAATGTAAATTAAGCAGCAAAATAAAAAATAAAAAATCTCACCCCTAATCTTTATTGTATTTCACATTTCATCATTTTATAATATTGAATTTGAATTTGTCTATTTTAATGTTTACTTTATTTGAATTTGCTTAATTTGCTTATTTAATTGAACTTGCTTCATAATATTCCTTTGAATTGACTCAATGTGTCAATTTTGATTTCAATTTTGCATACTCTAGTGAAATTGACTATCCTTATATATATATATATATATATATATATATATATATATATATATATATATATATATATATATATATATATATATATATATATATATATATATATATATATATATATATATATATATATATAGGTAGAGAGATAGAGAGAGAGATAGAAGTGTTTTTTTTAATAGACAGATTCCAAAAGATAAACGGTTGGCTATGAATGACATCATCATATTTTACGAGACACATTTCTTGTTAACGTGCTTTGCTTTTTCTATGGATTATTAACTTCTTTTTTTTTTTTTAATAAAATTAAGTTGGACAAATAAATCACATTTGGGGGAAAAAATCAAGTAACTTGTTAATGAGTATTTTAAAATATAGATGACAAATACCAAAATAAAACCCTATTAAGCCAAATTTAATATTGAGAACAGCAATAAAATGCATGTCGTTTGCAACTAAAGCAAATAAAATGACTTAAAATAATTTAAGGTAAAAAAAAGAGAGAGAGAGGCAAAAGTGAAAAGAAATCCAAAAAGATAATTTTCAGAATTTCCATCTTAATGACATCCCAAGTTTAAGTCCCACTGCCCTGGGAGTTAGTCCTTGCTTACAAATATCAATTAGATCATTAGCATTTAGATAGCATACACACAATTCTTTGAATCTAAAGGAGAACCTTTTGGGTATATTTCCACGGTGACTTGGCAAAATATCAAAGATGCTATTTTAAAGATCAGACAGATTGAGAAAAAATGTGCTACAATAGAGTTGACGCTAGGCCAAATTTAGTTGGGAAATAGTTCATTGGATACTTCTAATTTTAAGACTTTTAATTTTAAGATTTTTACCTTGGTCCACCATGTTCCTTACGACCGCCATCTCGATTGCGCTGAAGAAACAAAGCAAACGCATGTCACAATGGCCTCCTCGCCTCGCATGCAGCAACAGCATGACAGCGTCTGCACGGTCACATCATTTTCATCTCAGTTTCCCCCACTTTGCATTTACCTGTCCAGTATGTCGAATGCTTCCTGGAGTGGGCGTGGCCTGAAGGGTGAGGTCTTACAGACACAGCTCTGGTAAAACACACAAACATAAAAACACATAAAAAAACAAGAGGGAAAGATTGCTATCATTTGTATTTGACACTGAAAATGTAAAATCAGTATATAAAAAAATATAAAAAATTTGGTGTATCAAATGTGTATATGAAATGCTTCTTTTGATTTGACATACGTGGACAGTTGTCATAAGAATCGTGATTCTCATTTAGTATGATTCAGAATCAATTTTAAATGCCCCAAAATCAATTTTATTTAAATTATTTTATACTGTCTTCCCTTTGTTTGTGTGTGCCTTTATTGGGAGTGCTGTTCATGGTGTACCCGATTTGGCCAGTTAGGGGCAGTGTGGTTCCACACGGTCTGATACACTGTTAAGTTGTAGCCACATTAGAGAGTAGAAGGGAAAAGTCACAATCAAGTTATTCCAATAATAGTTTTTTTTTTGCAGCGTGGAGCCGTTCTTTTGAGTGATAAAAGTGCAGCAAGTAGAGCACTAATTAGCATTAGCGAGTCAGACGGAAGTAGATAACGACAATTCGTTGCACATCTATAGATTGAAGCAAAAATCATCGTCAAGCAAATCATTTTGAATCAAAAATCGCTCTTAATCGAAAACCGATTCTGAATCGAATTGCACACCCAAAAATCAAAATCGAATCGTTAGTCATTCAAAGATTCCCACCCCTAGTGGATAGGTAGGTAAGATGATATACATAATTTGGAGATGATTAAATGGGCATTTTGGGTAATTCAGCCAAACTGCACCCTAAATTAACATTTATAAATCAGAAAAGGGCTCGCGATATAGACAAGAGAACATGCAGTTGTATTAACGTCTCTTGACACATCTCAAGGTGTTGCTGACCTTGCACGTCAGAGACACATAATTGTGATTTATTATGCATTAGCCCAATCAAGAGTTGGCTGGGACGTGCTTGGACCAAACAAGCGGATGTTTTTTTTTCCCCTTGCATCAAAGCAAAGATTTCCTACTGAGCCAAGTATTTATTATTATTATTATTTTTTTTACATTTAGGTCAAACAAACAAGTAATGGTACCATTAACTATTCAGTGATGGCAGTTTGCAGAGAAAATGACATTCACAACTTAATTAACTTAAGAGGGGCGCGGCATATACAATTAGATTGATCTGTCTGATGTGTTTTTGTGCGCTGAACACGTCAACGTTTTATTTGGCTGTTGTCCAATTTATGCAAGTTTGTAAAAGGTCTTGACATCTTGACGTCGATCAACAATGGGATCACTTTGTTCAATTTAGATGAAAGTATGTCCTTTGCTTCCCGCTAAAAGAATGAACATTCTTAATCATTCACTCGCAGCCATTTTCACTGAAGCAACCCCCTTCGCTCCCGGCTGGTTTACTGGATTTTGAAGCCCACGGAATATTGTGTTCTATTGCTATACAAAACATGGAACCTACCAAAAGAAAGATTAGAGTCTCTTCTTTCATCAGGAAAAAAGTGTATTTCTATCTGTTATCATTTTGCAGCAATTAGCATTGGAATAAAATAAAAAAAAAGTCATCATTATTCACAAACGTATTTAGAAATGTTAGTAAAAGAGCTTTTTTTTTTTCAACATGGCCCTGGTTGATCTTTTTGCTACCTGCAGGCCGTTTTTATAATAACTACCATTTCTTCTGCAGTTGACAGGCTGCATCAAAGCCTTCTGTATGCTTTAGCATTTTAAAAAACTGTTTTTAAAAAAACTTATAAATACGGCTATGGGACACATAACACATTTAAAATAGAACCTATTTATAAGTTTTTGGGAGCAATTAGTGTTAAACACCTACCATTGCAATGCAAAACTTGTTGCGTTAATTTTTTTTTTAAATAATACAGAGCAGCACTAACAACAAAGTTTTACACTTGAAAAATCTCCAGAATTTTGCTACCGGCCATTTACAAAAGCAAGACATTATGTGTCAGATATTTTGGAAGCCATTACGATGCAAACGTGATAAATTGTGTAGTAGCATGTTTAGCTCCACCTCATACCAAGGAACCGAATTTGTGCGGCTGCGAATGAAAACAAACTGAAAAGTAAGGGCGGAACGGGTCCGATATTTCGGGATCCCTTGCAACAAAAACTTTTCTGGGGTTGTTCTCAAAGCTCACACAGCTTGACAGTCAGTTGCCCGTCACAATGTGCGAGAAAACAAGAGGGGAAAAAAAACATTTCAATTTTCCGCCTGAGAACTTAACAAGAGGCCTCGAGGATAATCCCCACCAGCTTTTTCTTTTCCCGGTGGCCAATCATACGGGGCGCTGCATGCCATTAGAGGGAGGACTCAATTAACGTACACCCGGGGGGAACACTTCAATCACGGAGACAAACGTTCGCCGATATCGCTTTCGTGACCTGTAACCGATGAGCTGTCTTAGCTCCATTGATTGAGTTCGCCGAGTTCGGGCCTCGTCGTGATTCGCGTGAAGCTCAAGAAGTGCTTCCACAATTTTCTGATTATAAAACGAACGAGATTAAAATCTTGACAAGGCTTCACTGCCGCGTGTCAAAATTACATTTCCATTTTCACTTTACAGGAACTTGAACAAATATTGAACGCAAAATGCTAGCTTCTTCCTATCCTCTATGACCTTTACAAAGATTTGTGCTGTAATATTTGATCACACTGTAGCCAATGATTTAAATTTGATCAGAAATGCCATGTTTTTCTGCCGAAAATGACAAATGGAGCCCGGAGCTGCTTTCCACTGTTCACTGCTACAGTCAAGTAGGTCAAGGAGACAAGCTTGACTGATTCCCCCCAATCCACTGTCCTTTCACCTGTTTGACACAAATTCACCACGCGCGTGTGCTTCGGAAATTCCGAAGGTTTATTTGACTCTTCCTGCTCCTTACATGGCTTGCGAAGAGATCTCATAAGCATATGGCCCATGAGAAAAAGTCATGCAGAGAGCTAATATAACATCTCCTATTTATCACGTAACCTTCTCTCAACAGTCACCCGAACACCAAGCCTGCCACAAAAGCGCCGCCAAATGGGACTCGTTACGTCGTGTTGGCGATACCTCCTCCTCTTCTGACATCGCAAATCTTCCGTTTCGCAGATCACACGCGGCGACCTCTTGAACGAACGACTTCGCTTTCCCTTTCAGACGTTGCGGGATTTGTCGGACGCGCAATTGGATCGACGGTTGGCTTGGATACGTCGTCTGTTTCCGACGTGTTCAAAGTGGCTTTCATGCCGTTCCGCGAGGATATCGCTTAGGAGGCCCACAACGTGCGACGAGAAAAAAGAAAAAAAAAGACGCCACATGCGAATAGTCTCAGTCAGTAGGGCGCATGAGCCTACTATTTGTTGAGTTCCTTGCTAAAGGCAACGCTTTGGCGAGCTAATTTTAGCGTGTGAGTCACAGCTGTTTTAAAAAGGTGTTTTCACACAACACAACCTTTCCACCACGCCGCCACTGACTTATTTGTCAGCTGGGGGGTGAAGGAGCAGGAACACGGTAAAAACAACATTCAACTATTCAACGTTAGAGCAGCTAATCTTATCTTAAAAAAAATCAAATAAAAGAAAGGTTGGGGTTGGAGAAGGAGAAAGAAAAAGGATCTGATTTGATGCATCAGCTGTCATCATGACACCGTAACTGCATATCGCTATTTTTGTTTATTTTGGTATATTGTAGGTAAGCATGTGACATATTTTGTGTAATGGTACTACCATAAGATAACTAATTAATTGATGCGTTTATACAAATACTGTTGATATCACTATATTGCATATGGTTACTGTAACGTCATGTTGCCCGGAACAGGATCGTATGAAGTAGACAAGGAACATTTCAGCAGATTAAGCTGCTGCACTGCGCAGGAACAGGCGCTCTCTCTCTCTCTCTCTCTCTCTCTCTCTCTCTCTCTCTCTCTCTCTCTCTCTCTCTCTCTCTCTCTCTCTCTCTCTCTCTCTCTCTCTCTCTCTCTCTCTCTCTCTCTCTCTCTCTCTCTCTCTCTCCATATGGTAGCGAGAAAGTCAGGAAGTCTATTTTGTGCTTGACGCCTGTTGGCCGGATTTAAGTGGAGTGATGGAGCCAAGGTTCACCGTGCAGACCGCCTCTCCATGACCCGATTCATATCAACAACCGGCATAAACACGATACTTTTCCTAGTGTGCCATTCACACACCCACAGCAGTGTGTGTGGCCAGGTAGTGACTACGAAAATGGCGACGCCTGCTTGAGTAGTGCAATGTCACCCATGAAAATGACAACTCCTGTTTTAGATGTGGAACGCTAGCTCATACCAGGGTTAGAATAGTTTTACGAGTTTTCATTATAGATAATTTGATTTAGTTTTGAATTTTGTTTTAAGTTAGTTTTATTTAGTTTCTAGAGCAGGTATGTTTTATTTGGTCAAAAATGCTTTTTTAGTTTTGTTTTCATTAGATTTAGTATTAGTTTTTTTTTTTTTCCCTATATGGACAATTTGTTGAGTGCAAGATAAAAAAAAAGGTCACTATGTTTTGTGTCAAAGTAAACTAAACTACAATTCTCATATGACATATGACAAACTAGTTAGTCATCAATTTGTTGTGTTTATTTAATATGTGTTCGTTTTGGGTTTACAGTCATAACGTCCTTTCCGAAGCGAACCATAACTACCACGTGGCCTGCGACAAAAAAATAAAGAGTTTGACACCCCCGTCCTACCATTTATTTTGTTCATCTTACTTTTAAAACGGGGTTGCAATTGCAAACGGACATCCAAAGCAGTGTGTGCGCGTCTGCGAATGATTGTCAAAACGACTCCTCACAGTGTTGATTGACAACAAAGCTGATTTGCATTAGTCGGAGCACCCCACCTATTTTATCTCCCCCTCTCGCTTCTCCATCATGGCGATCCATAGCCCCCCCCCTCCCCCCGCTCCTCTGGGAGGCCCCCTGATCTCCATTGCACATCCTGAAGAATTAATGACTCCTAATGTACCAGTTAATGCAGGGAAGGCGGAACATCCATCATAACTGACAATTTAATGGCGCTTTCACAGCCGGGACGCTTACGACTCTCCGGTATTCCTCCTTACGCTTTCACTCACACACACACATGGCGAGTGAATACTTACTACAGCCAAATGAGCCCAACACTATTTTTTGCTGCCTTAATGTTACCCATTTAAGATATAACCCTTGCTTAATAAGCAAATTGCTCCCAGTCTTTGTTAAAAAGGCACAGCATGCACAATGACAGCGACTTGAACTTTTGTGTCATTCAGGGCAAGCAACTGACAAAGGCAATATTTTCAAAACATCCCTGGATGTGACATTTTTCTTCGTCACTCTCAATATGTCAACTCTGACCTCCGAGAGACAACGTGAGCGCACGCAAACTGCACTTCCCGGAATACGCTTTTGGGGAAACTCAATCAAGGCGCTTGTTTATACAGGACAGGACAGGACACAAGTACGACGGTCCGCAAACACCGAAGCCCTAAATCGTTACATCTAGTTCTGTCACGTAAATGCTGGTTTTGTTAGCCTGTCTATGGCGTATTCCATTATAATCTAGCATTAAGCTAGCAGACCAACGGCAACTTTATGTGGTTGTTTTAACACAAGGTGTAATTTCCTTGATATTTTGTTGGGTTTGACCTTTAACTCATTCACTGCCATTGACGGCTATAGACGTCAAAAATTCATTTGAATTATTTCTATTAGTTTAAATTTTTTTTCCACTTTTGTTAACAAGAGTATGAAAACCTAGAATTTTTTTATTGTACATTTAGAACAGATATAAAATGTGTGATTAATTGTGAGTTAACTAAGTCATGTGATTAATTATGATTACAAATTTTAATCTCCTGACGCCCCCAATTTTTTATAATTTTTTTTTTCATTCATTCATTGCCATTGACGGCTATAAGCGTCAAAAATTCATTTAAACTATTTCTATTAGTTTAACATTCATTTCCACTTCAACAAAAGTACACAATTTTTTTTATCGTACATTTAGAACAGATATAAAATTTGTGATTAATCGTGAGTTAACGAGTAAAGTCATGCGATTAATTACGCCCCTAATTTTTAATCATCTTTTTTTTTTTATGAATTTATGGCAGTGAATGAGTTAACCTTTAATTTAATGCTAAAGACGACGATAGATGCCAAATATCCATTGTAACTGGGAGGGCTTTGAGTGGATCACTTTTTTAACTGGGAGTGCAGTAAGTACAAATATGTAATGAGAACCAACATAGAGCAAATATTTTTTTTAAGCCTTTTTTAAGTGCAATCTGCATTGCATCAATATTTTATGGCATGCACTCCCAACTAGACTGCAGAATTGATTTGTGTATTTAAAGTGCTTCGACGAGCGGCCATCAGTGGGAAATGCCGCCGATTTACGCCACGGGATCGATGTGGAATCAATGCAAATTGCAACTAACTGAAACTGTAATAATTGTTAAATACCGGTTTGAATGAGCGACTCCAACATGTTGCAATGAGGCCCTCGATAAAAGTGTCAGCTGCAAATAATTTTTCATCGGCGGGAGTCACATTCACAATTTTTCCTTGGACGGCCGGCCGGGCTCCCAAGACACATCTGTGAGTGCGCAATCGTGTGGGAGCGTGTGGGAGGATCTTATCTAACCTTTCCCGCCTCATGAAAAATTCAGCATCCTGGCCACCAATCTCCTCCGTGTCAGGATGCTGTGTCCAATATAGGGCTTGCAGTGCTGGGAACAAAAGGAGGAAATTGCTTTCACCCCCCCCTCCACCCCCCACCCTGTGATCAGTAGAATCACACTAGAGTGCCTTCAGCCACACATTCTACTCACCTCTTGTTGACTGCACGCTTTGCTTTTGTTTTAAGACATCATGTGGCAAACACCTGAAAGGCAAACCATGAAGATTAGACAAGAAGATATCTGTCAGGCGCATGTTATACTGCTACTTGATTTTTTTTCTCTTATATTTGGGCAAATTTGTTCAAATTCTGTTCAATATTTCTGGTTCATATCTAAAGATTTTTCCCAATATTATTATTGGACTTTGTTTGATGTGTATGTTTTTAGTCAATATTTGTGTTTTATATCTATATACAATATTAAAAAAAAACATTACTATTAGGGGTGTTCGATACCATTTCCCCCCCAGATTGATTCAATACCGGTAAAAGTACTCAACTTTTGAGTAGTCACACATAACATCTACCAATACCACTAGTACTTTTGATACACAACATTTCCCCAAAACCAATGACAGATACTGCAATTTCAAAGAAAGACCTACAAGTCCCAATAAATAATTTTTAATTGAAATACATGAAATTAATGGCAATTTTCCCACCATTTGTTCATAAAATACATATTTTGTATACAACACACAATAAAATAAGTTTAAAGAAATAAATCATTTCTAAATGGGTTCCTGTCAGACGCGTGTGCCTTATGTTCCAAATCGAAAAGTCGCATTTACCGATAACTTGAAATAAGGCCGGGTATTGGCCTGATACCAGCCTTGCAATTTAAATTTTTTGTCATTTGAGTTGCGTAATTTACTGCGGCGAGTTGTTCTTGTTGACGGCGCGATTAGTCTTCCAGATAGCACCAAATTCATTACAATTCCCCTGCGGCGCTTTGACAAATTCATCATTTGCTTACATTTCCGCGGAGGGCGGCAGGTAGGCGGGAATAATGTCTATTCAAAATACAGGATACCATTACGAATCATCTGGGATTTACCTAAACAATAAGAGTGGGGGAAAGTATCACATTTATGTTGTATGATAACGCTCATCTCTCACAGTATCGTATCAGTACAGCAGCAGAAGAAAGTCAATGAAGCAATGGGATACAAATATTTCACTAATAATCACTAATTGTACCTCATCAATACCAACATCAGGCAGTTGCATGGGATTGGTGGAAACGTTATCAATAGAGCAGTAATTAATCATTTCAATCTCTTTTGACCGCAAAATGAATGGCAGGAAAGAAAAAAAACTCTCTGCCTTTACAATACCACAAGGCATATTTATTTAATCTTCAGGGGAGCTTTCAGGTCACCCTTCAGTCCTTCCCCCGATGACATTTTCCAACTTGACATTCTGTGACATTTTCTGTTAAATATTGCTGCGATTCCCGCTGCGGAATTAAAAGCGTGTCTTGCAGGGACAGCGCCTTTAAAGGCGACACGGGCTTACACATGCCAACGACCAAGTGCGCGACGCCAGTTATAATGAAGAGGTCGCCTTTTAATCCGGGCAGGATGAGCCCAAATTCCATCTAGACTGGAATATTAAGATGCACGAGCACACCCGCCAAGAGATATGAAATTGTCTCAATGTTAGGACTTTCACGACAAAATATCCATTCACAGCAAATGCAAGTTCAGTCGTAACAATGTATTGTATGACTATCTGGAAGAGAGTCAAAGATGAGGTCAGGAACAAATGATCTGTCGCGGTACAGCAACATTGCGGCATATTATTAAAAGCAATAAAGTATTGCTTTAAAGGTGTGGAAAAGTGGCTTCTGAAAATTGAGGCGATAGCGACTGATGGCAATGAAAAGAGCAGTCTCGCTAATAGACTGAATAGTTTGTCTGGAGGAGTGAATCCATCTTAACTCATTCACTGCCATTGACGGCTATAGACGTCAACAAGAGTATGAAAAAATAGATTTTTTTTTTTATTGTACATTTATTAATCGTGAGTAACGCTAACCCTAACCCTAGTGAAGTAATTTTTAATAATCTTTTCTTCTTTCTTTAAAAAAAAAATTTTTTTTTTTAATGTGTTATTTTTTTTTAAAGAAAAGATTATTACAAATTAAGGGCGTCAGGTGATTACAATTTTGACTTCACTAATTTCTCAATTTTTATATATGTTCTAAATGTACAATAATAAAAAAAATTCTAGGTTTTCATGTTAAATTGTTCAAATGAATTTTTGACCTGGCAGTGAATGAGTTAAATGATTGGCCGCGATATCCTGAAGGATTACGTCTTGGTCGAGAGGTCGCAGGGCGGTTGGGTGCTCAGGTGCGATGCCACATTCGGGCACTTTAGCATTTGTAATGGAAATTAACCGAAGGGAAAGTCAAAGATCAACAAGTGTAGCACAGCAGGGAGGAAAAAAGTGAGTGTTAGGCAATAATGTGATTTTGCCTGGCTTTGTTGCTTTGCTAGTAACTTAGCAGGCTAGGCCTGGCCTTTTAAAGACACACACATTCAAAGTCACAGATACTACAGTGTAGAATGCGAGGATGGCAATCCCTAGTGGACAAAAGTAATATTTTACATGCATATTTTAGAATCAGAATCATCTTTATTGGCTAAGTATGTATAAAAAAATAAAAATAAAATAAAAAATAAAAAACACCCAAGGAATTTGTCTCTGGTAGTATGACCGAGTCTTTACGTATATAAAAATCGATATAAATAGTAGAATACATTTTGATTACTACTACTACAAATTTGTGTCTAACGGCGCATCATATTTCTTCCTATTGTGCTGTCTGTCACGTTTGACCTTGTGTGGAATAAAGATGAAAGTAAAAAGACTTCAATCTGAAATCTATAATGCTGAAGACTGGGAAAATGTGAGAATGCAAGCGCCCCGCCTTAGCGCCCCCCCTCCCCCCCCCTTTTTTTTCTCTCCTCCCTTTCAGCTTCAACGGGAAGATTTTCCTCGGAGTGTAAATGATCCACTTACGCTTCATCATGACATAAAGCAGGAGCGGAAGGTGTCAGATTGGATTCGCTTTGCTGCAATGCATCAGAACATCTTCTCCGCTATCTGCCTTGTGATAATCGAGATTCCATGGCCAAATGCGCACGGCAGTCAGCGAGAACATGGATATTGTGGAAAATAGTTAAGGATTTGTCATATTTGCAAACGGACACTGCGCTATGAGCGATAATGAGACCAATGTGTTCTTCAACTCAACAGATAACAAGTCAATAGATCTCAATATAGACATTGTGTCCCGATGGTTGGTATCATTTGTCAAACCCCCCCCCCCCCCCCCCCCCCCCCCCGAGTTGAAATCTTCTTGGAAATGAGAAACTTTATCAGTGAAATTAGCCTAATCAATATGACCCTTCTGCGCACCTCATCAAACTAACGATAAGGACTACCTTAATTAAACTGCTCGGTCATGGATGAAAATACTTCAGTTCCAGTGTCAGCAGACAAAAGGAGGGTCAAGGAGGGAGAGATGCGCATTTTATGCCTACCTGCACTGATACTCAAGATGTATCTCCGGTCCTTTTCACCAAGGTGAAGAAAAAACACTCCACGCACGCTACATTTTCACACATATCTTTTAAAAGCTATCAACAGCGAGAGGTCATAGGTCAGAGGCGCAGTAATACCTGCCAGGATTGCAACCACTCAAAACAAGCGTCTTACACACTGAACTCACTGGAGAACCTCTGTTGTATAAAAAAACAGGTACTCGGACGTTTTGGTATGAAATTGCTGTTTTGCAAAGACTTGGGGGTTGTAAAAAATAAAAATTGGCGGCTGAGTGAGTTTTTCATCAATTTTCACACGTCCGTGTCTGTTGCAAAATAGCTCATTTGCTGAAGTTGCTAAAATACAAAAAAACAGTTGCTGAAATTGATTGATTACCATCAATTTCGATCTAATTTGTTTCCATTTTCTTGAATAAATGAAAAGCTAACACTTTTTGGTCCGGGAGTGCTGAGAAACATTTTACACCCACAAGAGGCAGACAACAAAACATGTTTTTCAGAAATGAGCATTTTTCACGGTGTTTGCTTTTGAGGAGCCATGAACAAATTCTGCCCCGGAATTCACTCGATCGCCACAAGATGAGTTCTTCATGGGACATTTCAGTTTGATATTGTCATTTTTTAAATTAGGTTTTAGCTATTTTGATGAACTGCATTTCTTTTAAGCCTTTTTTTTTTTTAAGAAAAAAGGCAATTTTTATTTTATTTTAGAAATTCAGTGTAAAGCAGTGTTTTCTAAACCCTCGGAGAACACTATCCAGCCTGTTTTCCATTTCTCTCTATTCCAACTCAGGTGTTTCCAACGATCAGCTCATCAGCAAGCTCTGGAGAAGCCTGATAATGGTCCTCGCCTGCGTTGGTGAAGGGAGACATGGAAAACAGGCTGGATAGTGTTCCCCAAGCACCAGGGTTCAGAAAGACTGGTCTAGAGATTCTTAATAGAGCAAAATAAGTAAAATAAGGACATTTGTGAGTGATCATTAAAAAAAAAACGGAATGGTAGTGTGCACATCTGACACTGTGTTGCCATGACAAACTTGTCTTCTGAACGTGTGTTATGGATCCACAAATAAGACAAAAACATAATATGGCTAAGTAGAATTGGTATTTTTATGGGTTGTGAAGTGGGGACATATATGCCAAGGCGAGCCCTCCACTTTGACCAGCGCCCCCCCCCCCCCTCCCCCTAATGCACCTGCTTCCTGTTCTGTGAAGACTCGGTCACGTCAGGGTGCGTTGCATCAAATTCAAGGAAGGATGAAATGCCAAAGATCTTCCTGCACATGCCCGCTTCCCTTGTGTCCCCCCCAGGCTCAAGTGCACGGGCCAAGAGAACACACATTAACCTTTTAAGGATTTTGTTTTTCCAAGAAAAGAGGGCATCTGCTTCTATTGATTTGTGTCTGCTTCCGAATAAGTTTGGAAAGCGTTTGAAAGCCGCTCCACAGGGACACCTTTTGGTGGTATTGAATTAGCATGAAAATACAGTGTAGCCTTGCGATATGAGTGGCACACTCATATATAATGGAAAATGCCATTGCTAATCGTTAACATCGATACTCGCAATTTTACAACCCTCTAAGCAACAAACATTCAAACATAAGCAGTGAAGCAGACAGATAATAGAGCAATACTCGCATGCATACATTCTTTATCCTCTACTAACTGACTAAAATTACAGCAACTTACTCAATAGTAGGAGAATAAGGAGTGAGTCTATTCTTTGTTTGTATCTGCATGAGTGTATTAAACAGCACTGCCTCCTGGTGGCCTCAAAGAGAACACCAGAAGGAGGAGCACACGAAATTGGATTGCAGCAGTAAATAACGTTGTATAAACTCTTTAAGCTTTACATTCTATTTAAATATTATTAGTTTGTGTTTTTATTTTTCCTTATAAACTCATTCACTGCCATTAAAAGCTATAGACGTCAAAAATTTAATTTTCCCCCCACTTTTGTTTAAAAAAATTATGAAAACCTAGATTTTTTTTAGTGTACATTTAGAACAGATATAAAATTTGTGATTAATCGTCAGTTAACTATTAAAGTCATGCGATTAATTACAAAAATTAAATCGTCTGACACATCTGAATCTTTTATTTTTATTATTAGGGGCATCAGGCGACTAATTTTTTTTAATTGTAATTAATCACATGACTTCACTAGTTAACTCACGATTAATCATACATTTTATATCTGTTCTAAATGCACAGTAAAAACTAATTCTAGGTTTTCATACTCTTGTTAACAAAAGTGGGAAAAAAACTAATAGTACAAATGAAATTTTGACATTTATAGCCGTCAATGGCAGTGAATGAGTTAAAGCCATATATAAAGAAACATTTACCTCTCGACTGTATATTTTCACCTTAGTCTGTGATAAACGGGGGATCACTTTGTACTCCTAATGAATCCAATCTCATTAACGGATTTTTTTTTTTGTTTGCTGTCGAAGCCCTCGCAGCCTGACCTATGACGCCGCACTTTCATTCACAGCACTCATTTGCACTTTAATGACGGCTTTGACCTCCCCTCACTTCGCCTTCCTTCAAAGACGTTAACTTTAAGTGTGGAATAGCTTTGTTGTGACGCTACACTAATTCTGCCTTTATGCTTGTTCATAAACACTGGCCGCAGATGCACATTATGATGGACATTGTAAAGTCAAGGTGATGGTTCCAGAATTTTTTTTAAATGTAACTGGGGATGCTGACGAGTAATTCTATGAGAATAAAGCTTTAAGAGAAAAAACTATTTTACAAGAATTAAGACAGAATATAATATTAGCCTTGCTCATACTGTTGTAAGTTCTTTTTTTGAGAATTAGGTTACCATACCAGGTTAACGGTGTCAAAATTTGCAATCTTAAGAGAAACTATTGCCAAGAATTAAGTTACAATTTTACAAGAATTAAGTGGCAATATTAGGAGAAATGAGTCCAAATATTCAAAGAACAATGTGGTAACATTACAACATGTTTTTGTTGGGGTTCCGGAAGTCAAAAAGTACATTTGTCCTCATTGTGGTGCATAAAGTGTGTGTGATTGACATGTTTTGCTCACTGAACTGGCAGCCGACAAGCAAATAAATGCAGCACGCTGATGTCTGAACGCTCGACGGCGCCCCGGCATCAAAGGGGGAAAATTTGTTTTAATCCTTTTAATAAATCATGGAATAAACGCTCATCAGAGACACTTTGAGAGAGCATAAATATTTCGAAAGTGTAGAAGAAGAACAGGCTGTCTGGCTGATTTTTTTCTATTTGAATTGAAGATTGGAGGTAGATAGAGGTAAAAGTGACCACATGCCTTAGCTGTATGTACAACTTCCATCCTGACGGTATAAGAATAGACCACACTGGGGTTTATTTGACCCACAGGAAGCTTTTCACACCTGCTTTGCCAATTTTCGCAATCCACCTTAACACTCTTCATAAAGGGTGTTAGTGTCACGTCATGGGGGGCACGGAAACAAGCTGTTAAAAAGCACTCAGAAGACCAATATTAGTAGCGGCAAATGCTATTGTATGTACAGGTGCTCTTAGGTTGCTACACAACATCTCACATCCTTCATAGTGCAACAACAGAATTCCTCCAAACTCTGCTCCACATTGCAACTTTTCTAGGACAAAGGCCACTGTCCTCATTTTTCACGAGCAGATCCATAGTGACGGAAAATGTACGATTCACACCTGTGGTGCTGTGAGAACCCATCACCCCCCCCCCCCCTTCCCTCCGGTCCTGCCCGTTCGCTGGCCTGCTTGCCGCACAGCGCCAGTCTGCGATTAATGACAGATGGCCAGGCGATGACCACGTCCTTGAGCCACGAGGCTTATTGGCACGCAGCGCTAATTGTATCACATATAACACAACTAAAAGCGTCATAAATCTGGGCACTAAGTAAACGTTTTATGCAAGACTCCCCGCCCTTTTTTATTTTTTTCCCCTGAGTGGCAAACTGCTACTGCCCTTGAAATATCGGCAACCTTCTGACACCTGAGCTGAGTTAGCTTAATTGGCTTTTTGGTTGTGAAGAAATTATGGTGGAAAAAGGGCCTTTTGCTCTGTAGTTCTGGTGGGCGATGTTTGTGCTGATTGAAACTAATCTGAGGTGAACGGGGGGTCAAGAAGGCTTTAAAATTTAGAATAATTTAGAATAAAAATGGTCTCCGTTGGTTAGATTGGTAGATGCCTAGAAATTGCACAAAGGTCTGGCAAAATAAATAAATAAAATAAAATAAATAAAAAAATCACTGACTTGAAATTTGAAGAGATGTTAAATGCTTTGCTAAAATCCACTAGAATGTTCACAAACCTGGCAAAAACTCTGACATGAAATTTCAAATGTTCTTTCATTTGAAATTGCACAAACGCGTTCCAAATTCACTTAACTGTCTCCAATTCGGTAGGAAGAATTTCCTTGGCCTGTATCTGCTGGACTTTCTGTTCATGTTGGTCCTCTCAGAGGGGAAGCGAACCATCAATGCGAACACACGTGCGCCTGCACTCCAGTAAAACTGCAAGCTGGGTGTGCGCTGTAAATACAGAAGATTACCACTGAACGTGAAGAATAAAGACAACGGCCACAGGAACAGGAAAAAACAGATGGGGAAATCAATATGAGAAATGGTCTGAATGGCCCCGCATTTCCGCACTGGTCATGAAAAGATTATTTTACACCCAAGAGCATATATTGATTGCACACATTCGGCGCGGAGGAAGGAATATCTACTGTGGGAATTGATGGGGGTATTTATTTTTTGCATTAGAACTAGGGTGGGCGTCGAGGACAATCAATGCTTGTTTAATGTAGCTGGAGGGACCAAGAACTTCAAAATTTAAAAATGCATTCAATTTCTAAGTTAAAATTTCACGAACGCCCTGGGGAAAAAACATCACAAATTAGAAACTGAAACTGAGAATGCAGAAACTCACTGACCTAATTTCATTGAATAAAAAAAAAAAATGCTGTGGGGAAAAAAAAATCATTGACTTGAAGTTCCACAAACAATTGGCAAAAATTCACTCACTTCCCCTGAGAACATTTGAAATATTTAGTAGCACTTCAAATTGTTACAAAGACAGTTAATCTAACGTCAATTATGTTTGAACAAATCCTTTATTGGCCCTCCCACCCCCCAAAAAAGCTCAGTATTTCTGCTGATGTGGAAGAATCGGTTGTGGTTTTCTTTCACTCGCCCATGATTGCCAAGTCGGTCCGACGAAGCCCCGAGCGAGTGCCATTGACACGTACCATGTAGCCAAGCAGCACTCCTGCGCTACGCATGAATAATTCAAATGGAACCAATGAGTCGATGTACCGGCGCTCAGCCTGTGACACAAAAACGATTGGCCCCCTGCCCCTCCCACCACTTATGTGTGTTGAAATTACAGAGATTAATAGGAGCAAACACGTGTGCCAAAAACGCCATCGAGGCCAAGGAATTTACGATAAAATAGCAAAACGGATGAATTGACTGAACCAAATGAAGACGTCGGTGTATCGACCAAAAAGTGACACTCTTTTTCAATGATCATCAGGCAGGCAGGACGTATTTATTTCTAATGTTGACATTGTACACAAAAGTAGCACAGTGTGTTTCTGTGGTTTAAATGTTTTTAAAATATTTACTGACTCATACTTTTTACAAATGCTTTACAAACCTTTTTCCTAACTCACCAATGGCAAATTTGGGCATTCAGCTAAAAAAGGTTTGGGAAAACCTGTTCAGGTATCTTTGCTCAGACCATCAGTAGCATAGTGAGTCGCATAACTGACATTGTGAAAAATCACTGCAATTTCCCAAATGCCAAATATGGGTCCCGCGCTGAATATGTTGGGGAAATATCTATTCCTCAGGTTATGAAACGTGTAGTCGTTCACATACCTGACTTCCTGGCACCATGTCCTATTGCCACAAGGGCATTGCGACTGACTGGCAACCAGTCCAGGATCTAATTGGTCAGTCAGATTGGACTCCAGCCCCTGCTGGATCCTAACCGGGCAAAGAGACAAATGGATGTTTAAACAAAGCATCGAGAACAATAAACAACTTCAGTACTGTAAAGCTTGGAACAGAGCATCCGATCCCTACTGGCCCCGATCAATACGGCTCGGCCTTCTTGACAGCGAGTGATTGATCATGGGGCTGGTGCGAATTTCCAAGATGAGAACAGCAGGTACCTTCTCTGGAGGAGCAAGTGCACCAGCACTCGCTGATGAAACCGACAGGCCGGCGGAGAAAACCGCACAAACTCCATTCGCCCACGCACTTTACGTGACCAGAGAGTCTCAATGGAGGAGCCTTGAAAAGAAAAAGAAAAAAAGACGGTGGATGCAGAGGCAGCAGTCTTTGTGATGGTGACTCATTTGTAGATCAACACGCCCTGACCGACCGCTCTGCAAATTTCACTGACCACAAATTGTTTTTGAGGCTCTTAATGTCTCGAAATAGAGAAAATGCTGTTCCCGGAGGTTTGAGAAGACACTTAGACATCCCAAAAGTAATGATCCTGATTGAGCTTCCTCTTTTGGAGGCAAACACTTCTGTTTCATTGGAATATTTCTTTTCATAAACAGTAGTAACAGTACTAACACTAAGTTGTAGTGGTCACTGACTGGAAATTTTACAAATGTGCCAAATATTGCCCAAATCCACTGACTTGGACTTTAATTGAAGAAGAAAATCTACAGATTCGAAATTTCTTGAAAACATGTACTGAATTGAAACTTCAAATATGCCATTGAAAAAATTAACTGACTTGAAATTTCAAAAATGCCTTGAAACAAATCACTGACTGAGGCGGTGGGGTGGGGGTTGGTAGACTTGTGATTTAACATACATCACACAAAATGAAATTCGGACTTGACATATGAGAATTGCGTGGTAAAAATCTACAGACTTGACATTCACTGACTTTAAAATTGGAAGTGTCTTGCAAAAAAAAAAAACTGACTTGACATGTTAGTAACAGCTCTAAAATTCACTGAATTGAAATTTCACAAACACCTTGTACAAAATGTATTTGGCTATTAGTTATAGAGAAGTAACCATGTATGAAACAGCATAAACAGTACATTGGTGCATCTGTGACTAATCCGCTCTTCTGATTACAAAAGCGCCTGCGGCAAAATCATTCTCCTGTGCCCGCTTATTTGCAGGTTTTCCATACTTGTGATCTCTAAGCAACCCCGTCGGAGGTCAACAAAAACAACCCTGAGAGAATCTTATAGATCTAATACATTCGAGGGGTTGGGATGAAGCGGGAGATGAGTTCCCACATTGGGATCCTCCTTCCGCCCAGGCAGAAAGACAGACAGACAGACACGGTCAAGGTTGGTAGGCAATCTAATAAAGCTGATTCACTGCGCTGCTTGAATAAGGAGTCTCTGAGTCGGGAAAACCGGGACTGGTCCTTGAAAAACCAGGCTACGTGATGATTATGAAGGACTATGAAGCCAACGATGAGGCATGCAGCATGAAGCGGTCATTTTAGGGTCTTTTCCCAGGGATATTTGTCGTAGAGATTTTTCCACGATTGCTGTCAAATTTGAACCATGTGCCGGTACGTATACTGTACTAATAACAACAATCACAAGAGAGGAGCCTTTTAAATCTCCTTTGAGCAGTATGAGGGCAATGGGATTAGAGATGTCACAGTCACAGCTGGACTTAACATTTGCTAGAAGCAAAGTTTAAAAGTAAGCAACAGTCTGTTTGGCGAGTATTGGACATACGGGAAGAATGGTAAAGTTTCAGTCCTTGTCATCTCTCTCGTTTCACTCCATTTTGAATTTTGACTTTACTCAGTCAAAAATGGAATTAAATGGATAGTAGGAAAGAATAAATTGTTAGTTTCATGGGTTGTATTCGTGTTGCCAAGTCAGAAGAGTGACACTCATATGCAAAACATTCAAACTTTCACCGGCGTTGAACGCGATTTCCTACAAACTCCAAGTTCACGGTTAGCCGCAGCTTTATTTTGTTTTGAAAGCTTCTGAATCGTTTCCTGCTCAGCTGCGTGACGACGTCTCCCAGAAGATACAGTTATAGCCAAACTAAAGTGGAATTGATACTTCTGCCCTTTCTCCTGGATAATTTACATGTCGACCTGGGCTAATCTTGGCTAAATTATGGTCCAAATTTGTAAAGGTCACGGATGCCGGTACCTTGTGAGCGATGCCACGCGAGGAAGCGCTTGCCTGTCCAAACTCATCAGCACTTGGCACACGGGAGGTGACAGACAGCATGGGGGTTGATCGATGTGCCGACAGCTATTAGGTAAGTGGGGCTGAAAGGGCAAGTGTATTTAAGTGAGCCACCAGGGGTTGGTGGTGGAGCCTGGGGTGGGCTGCGGTGCCTTCCATCACTTAAATGGAACATCGGCGGCGAGATTAGCGGGTTTTGTTGGTGCGTTTGCAGCCACAAGTCCGAGTGGAAGCCGACTTATAATCATCTTCAAGGTTGTTCCGAGTTTGTTTTTCTTCTGCATTTGTCATCTCTTTAAGTGGCACATAATCGTCTTTGAGGTCAGGCAGCCAATCTCAACATTTTAAAAAGGTCATGAAGATGTAAAAGAAAGGGCAGTCGCGCCTCCCTCTCATCGGCCTGTCACCGGTGTGTGTCCGCCAGCAGCAGGAAAGGACAGCATTGACTTGTAAGGGCTGGATCTCTGGGATCAGGCATTCCATGGTAACGTTTAAGACAAACCGCTTATTCATCGCTCCACTAATGGCAGCCATGATTGTTGGGCGAAGTTGTCGAAGTCGGCAACGTGATCAGTTGCTCGACGGAGAAGATCTTGCTCGCCATTGGTTGTTGGAGATCAGTTGCTTTGCGAAGACGGCAATGGGTGTGCGAGAGCAGTTGTTTGGCAAAACTGCCAAAGGAGGTGAAGTTCACCATCAGTTGCTTGATGAAGACAGTGACAGATTGTGTGTGATAGTCGGTGTCACGATGACAGGTTGTGCATTGTGTTTGCTGAAGATGGCAAAGGAGGCCAATTGTTTGCTCAGTGAAAGTGAGCAGAAAGGGTCAAATGCTGGGTTGATCGGTCTAGGTCGGTTGTTCCTGTTCCCACGATGCATTGCGGCTGCTTCACAGACCACAATCCCCAAAAATACCTCTTGCCTCCTTTTGACCTGTTTCTCAATGCTGTGGCAAATATGATGTGATCAGATTTGACTTAAACGTTAGCAGTGGCAAGCAGGCAGACAAGGGATGCTCTGTCGTCTATTTCCACAATACAAATGGGCCGGGAGCAGCCAAGCTTCCACTTCAATCTGATAATTGGCCTGCCCCAAAGATCTGCAATTACAGCATGTCACGTCTTAATTAATGGCCAGCTCCATGAAAATGATTCGACATTTGGCCTTTCAATTTCTATTTCTTTTTCGGGTCAAATAACTTCTACAATAAAAACCTGAAGAAATATGCCTGCAAGGTGAGAACGAATTATTTGTATTCATAGGTTTTCATTTCACTTGTTGAAATTGAATTGTTGGGTTAAGGCTTTTTGAATCCGTGAGCTACTGTCAGCAAAATAGAAATGGCAAGCGATGCAAAAGAACAAAAGAAAAAGTTCAAGTTGGCATAGGACAGCCAAAAATTTGAGTGACAACAAAAAAGAGATCAGATTCCCGTTTTGCCATACTGCACAAACTAAAATCCAGCCAAGATTAAATATCTAAAAGCAAAGCAAAATAATACGGATAAATAATAATGTTCCTTACTAGACATCATTAGCATTAAAACATTTCATCTGCATCAAGAATTTTGTTACTTAAAAAGTATTACAACTTTTATGAGGTTTTACTACTGGTAATGACAACGTTTAGGTTAAAAAAAAATAAATGCCATTTCTATAATAGGTTTGAGACATCTGTGTTGTTCTTTTACATTAGTAAAACAAGCTTGCTTTCAGAAATCTTGCCATGTCAAATTTCTACTGGTATTTTTTGTTTTTTTTAGGGATACATTATTTAAGCTCAATTTTTGCTATATTGTTTGCCAGCCAGGCATTATACACGGCAGTCACACCCAGTTTACCTACAAGGTAACTTGTCAGCAAGTTAGCAGAGAGAGGAATTTACACGAGCCCAAAAACTGTCAGGTTTAAGGCATAATATACAGATTTGTTTTCCAAATGAAACGCTACACGATAAATTGAAGGCTGTGCCCGGGAACAGCAATATCGGATTATCATTGACAGGAAGTGCAGTCCTGCTGAGAGAGGCACTTTCCATAGCTGATTCTTAATCTGACATCAGGCCTGACAACAAACAAGTCTGTTCCCCGCAGGGGGAGGTGCGGTGCTCCTTAATCCATACTGACCTTCCTTGGATGCGATTCAGCTTTATTCTTAGTCCGGATGAAGACAAGGCACTGAGGTGGACGGCTGACGTGGAAAATTCCCAGCAGCATTTATTGGGATGGATAGCACGATATTACTGCAAGAGTCTATAATTCATTGGTAAAAGTGATTTTTTTTTCCCCCTTTAATTTCATGTGTAATTGATACGGTGTCACAGCATGAACGCAAATTTGACTTTCAGATACGATACCATTTTTTTTAGTTTGTAGAAAAATTCTCATAATCAAAAGTCTCCATCACAATTAGTGTACTTTGCAAGGACATTATGAGCCTGTTGAGAGCTTGGAAACAATTGTGTGGCCACTGCCCATTTGTCTAGTTTGTCAAAAATAAATAATTAAATAAATATCATAATAATTCAAATCTGCCACTATGTATGTGAACGTCATTGATTTGTGGACTACAAAATGATAGGCGACAGAGAGGCGACAGTGTGTGACCACTGTCTATTTGTCTAATTCCCTTTTGCTTGATTGCCAAATAAAAAGTAACGGTCAATAAATATCAAATTAATTAAAGCCTCTGCCACTATTTATGCCCTGTTATGGATATAGAAGAGAGGGCTTGTGGGGGTCTGTGTGACGTGATGAATGTTGTGAAGTTATAAATACCATAACAATTAAAGCCTCCTCCACTTATTTGCATATCTTCTCGGAAATGCATGACCAGCGTCTTTGTCCTTTCGAGCAGCCTTGATGCTTTCAAGTAGAAAATAACCAAGAAACGGGATTGGGTTGGCAGTAAATGTTAAAATTACCATACAGACTGATGTTACAAAAAGGGGCTAAATAGTTTATCAGAATTATAATGATGCATAATCATAATGGTCAATTGTGTTTGTTTGCCTACTTTACGTGTTACGTGTGTGATTACCTTTCAGAATTTATTACAAAATTAAGACTAATAAACACAGTAGTTAACTCATTTTTATGCCTGGGTGAAACAATTACCCAGGAAACAACCAGCAATAATATTACATCATGGATTTGTGGAAATATTGTACTCTCAAATGTGATTCGTTGATGCCAACTGGACGCAAAATAGCTTTTTGGTTTAGTAAATTTGTACACACAAAAAAGGCGTCGGCTATTGGAAGTTTAGGACATTCACAGAGAGATTCTTCTATTTCCATTAGAATTTTTTTTATTGTTAATTTCCATAATTAACAATTCTAGTAAAGCACTATGCAAGACATCCATTTTGATGAAGCGCTACGACATTTCCTGCAAGGTGCTTTTGAAAACACACTACATTTTGCTTTCTTGATCTTGTGCGTTTGCATAAACTATCCACAGATAAGCTGGTTCTCAGGTACCCAGCTAAGCGTCTCCATAGCAACACCTTGTCATCTGCACTTGTCAGGAGCTTATAAAGCCTCAGTACCCATCGCAATGTACAATTTAACTCCCCCTGAGGATCAATATCTCAAATGTACAACTGGAATTACACATGGGTTGTCATGGACTTCCATCACCTATTTTCCATCCAATCTCCATAATCCATCCATTGCCGCTATAGCTTCAGGAGGGAAATCGATAGCAGGCCGCAGCTATTGACGCCACTTTAAACGCTCTCTGCAAACAAACTGTGCTAACATTTTTCAATTTATTTCCAAGAAATCTTCTTGTGCCAAAGGCAGAACTAATCCAGATATTTTCATCATGTCAACATGCGGTATAAACGACCACCATCGGCTGTAATCACACATGCGCGGAAAATTGTCGTAATGGGCCGTGGCATGTAAGCTCAGTGACGGCTGCGGGAGCATGTCCGAATGGACGTCGCTCAAATCATCCTGCAATTACGCCGTTAGCCGCCCCGGGGGGATGAAATGCCAGTCGCTAAGGATAAATGCACAAATATGATGTAGGAGAAATCAATCTCACCTTTGGTGGAAAATATTTGCAGTGTTTTACAACCTATGTTAAGTCAAGGGACATATAGTACTAACACAAATAAAATAAAAATGGCACAAATATTAAATAACTTTTCAAAATTTTGGAAACAATAGGAAATAGGGTACAGGGCAGAACACGAGTGAATAATGCTTACCTAAACTGCCTGATATCCCCTAAAAGGTTTTGTATTATTTCTATTTCCTTAAAAAAATAAAATATATTAATGAATGCAGCGGATATTGTGAGCATTTCTTCAGCCTGTCATTATACATCAAAGGTATGCATAGCTGAAGAAAGATACATTATTTGCCACCAATGAATACCAACTTTCAGGGCCAAATTTCTCACTCAGTAAATTTTGTGAGTAAATTGAGACAAGATCATTATTTTAGTATCGATACTTTAGTTACATTTTCATTTGGTGATGTGCCAAATGCAAAATAGGTGCCTTGGCTCCAAAAAGGCATTTCCACACTGGTCTGATCTATGTTGCTTTAAGTCGGTACAAAATGTTGAGACTAGTTTGATTTTGATCGTTTACTGGACAAAAAAGCCAAGTGAAATTGTCTCAAACCTGAAAGTTTTGAATCATCCAAATAAGAAATGTAGTAAAGTGAATCAAGAGGAACAAAAAATGGGGCAGGACACTGGATAATTTACATGTCGACCCTAACCCGAACCCGAACCCACCCTGATGCAGTTGGGATATGATCACATGGTCTGCTGATAATTCAACCTTTTTGAGTAAACAAATGTGGCGCTCTGCTGTTTTGAAGCAATTGGTGCTTTGTCTGCTATGGTAATTTGCATCACTTGACAGAGGATAAATAATTAAAGCGGAGATAATTGAGATGAGTGTGCGCACCCACCCTCACCCTGCGTGTTGACAAGTGGTAAATGCTTTTGTGTCACATTATTCATTGCTTCTGAAGTGACACTGACTACGTTTACAGGCAGTCAATATACGAGTTAAGGTCAGAATTCCGGTTTCTGAAAAATCGAGGTAAAACGTTTCCGTTCGTGTTTTAAAAGGGTTATTGCCTGCATGTAAACGTCACTGTTGTCTAAATAATATAGGAGTACGTATATACTTTACATAATTACGACCCTTGTGAGGACAAGCGGTTAAGAAAATGGATGGATGGATGGGAAATTTTAAAAGCTTACTTTTAATCAACACGCAATGATGAGAACTAAAATGGAGTTGTATTTCAGTTTTATTTTATGGCGAGTCAAACTTCACTTCCATGCTCGAACCCACACGTAAAGAAAACTGAAATGCATATTTACCACCGTCCATGGATTTAGTCTGCATGTGTCAACTTTGGTAACAATCAGATACAATTTTGAGTTCAAGTTTGTTTTTGAAAAACACATGGAGATGGTCTAAATGACGCTACAAAATCGTTGCTTTGGTCAAGTGTGATTGCTATCAACACACAAGTCTCCCCCGAGTGGGGCAACAGCACAAGCCTTGTATGCTCTGGTGCAAAAGTCATCAAAACGTCTGGCCTTATTCTGCTATATTCATCCCCCTTCTTACTGGAAATCACTTAATTGATGGATGAGGACGTTACGGGAGATGGCACTCGTCGTTATGCCAGTGATTTCCCTTTTTAATGTATCTGCCATTTGGAATTGCAGCGCTGTTGGACCAGCAACGAGCGTGGGCTGGGGAACGCCACATCGGCAGGGGGCTGATGACTGATAGGGAGATAAAAACTAAGCCAGTGCAACTGCTTAAAAAAATACAGTATGTAGACAACCATTATTTATTAGTATGTCCCTTTTCAGGCTGAACATTGCCAAGGACTTGATGCTCTGCCCACACAGAATGATGCTGGGGCCAGCGTGTCTTTATGGTTTAAATTTGAGGGCAATTGCACAAAAACGCTTCAGAAATGAAAAATGTAACCTAAAGTGACTACTACAAACCAAATGGCTGACAGCTTGTGTATTTTACTTCATGACTTTGTGAGACGTTTTTGTGGGCGTGGTCATGACAAATATGTCAGCTTGAATTTTGCCAATTTAGCATCGTCTAGACTGGCTTAAATTTGGTAGGACAAAATCTGTTGGACAGATTAGTCTTTGGAATTGACCCTAAAATAGCCACTTCAACTTTGTGAGTTCTATCAGGCAAGAGTTGAGGGCTTTCTGGGTCTCATGAAATTTGATATTGCTAAGTGAACCTGGCTCATTCCATACCCATGGTCAAAGTTGGACAATATGACAAAGTCTTCAGGACAAATTTGCCTTTAAAGAACTCCTGGAAATGGCACCAAAAAAAAGCTCTAAAATAGCTATAGACCAAAACAGCAAACCTCCAGTAAACAGATGCTGAACAATCAAAGCGTTTGGAGGCAATTTCGAGGAATCTTTGCCACACCGATCTCCTTTCAAGTCCAATATTTTGTTCTGGGAATGTGTTTGTATCCAAGTGTTTCTTAGTGTTTCCTATAGTTATAGAAAGTGAGTGTGATCACATGGAGAGTTTACAAACTTTATCCAAAGATGAAATCTGCAATCTGTCAACCACCGTCAGGTCATGAAACAAACAACGCTTGAAAGTGGCCGTTCCGCAATTCAAGACACCTCCCTCTGTGATGAGTGTAAACACACACACAGTGCAATTTCCACCGCCGTCCCTCGGTCCACCCAAGAGAAAACAGTATGACTCAGGCAGAAAAGCATTTGGCCCAATGCATAATATATTTTGCATTTCTAATAACAATGGGTTAACTCAACATCATGTACCAGATTTTTAAGATACAACTTTTTTCAGACCCTTTCAGATGGTCGTGTGGTGGTTGGGGCCTGATGGTCAAAATGCCTCGGGTTTTCTCGGATCCACCGAACACAATATTGGTTGATGCTAACACCTGAAGTGTGAAGCACCGTGAGCCAGCCAGAGGTGGGATGAAAACGATAATGTCACAATGAATCAAGGTATCCGTGACGACTGGGCGATAGGTGGCGGAATGCGTTGAAAGACCCTGGAGCAACTTTTTGACTGTGACCTTTGCAAGAATAGGCTCATGTTTATAGAACGTTTGCCAGGAACAGACGAAGTAACGAAATATCCTAGTTCTGGGTTCTCTTAAGTTTTTGAGCTTATTTGGATGGGGGTGATCAAAGGAACTCCACCTTGGTTCTGACAGTCCAAAAATATTTTGGAGAATTGACGCTCAAAAGATCTTTTGAAATGATTTTCCCCAGCTCTGTAATTGAACTCAAGTGCAGTCCGAATCAAGCAAACCGAAACTACGCACAAGAGTTTACTGATGTCGACACAATTCAGTCTTTTCGCTTGCAAAAAGAAACTGAATTTGAGCATAAAATTGCGACGGTGCGACCAAGGCGGAAGAAAATGGGAGTTCCAAAAACAGGTTATACTTTCTATTCCCAGCTCGACCTTTTTATGGACTTCTTTAACCCCTCTGAGAAATCCCCCGAAAGCCGTCTTTTTCTCATATATTATATTTCAGTGCAGGACAATGATTGGGTTAAGAAAAATAAGAAGTGATGATTCAAACCATGAAGAGCAAAAAACACCAGGAAGAGAAGATACACAATTAGGAAGTGCTTAGGGGCAATGACAAGGCATCGTCGTCACATTATTGTTAGATTTTTTTTCCTTTAAAAAACCCGACAGGAAATCTTTTGCTTGGTAGCAAGTAAATTGTTTCGTTAATGTTTTACTTTGTTTGGCGCTCACAGGCGCATCCCTCAACACCGCCCGGTATGCTCTTTGCTTAATTTGGCTCTTAAACAGGCACGATAAAACACCATAATGAACAAAAGAATTGTCTTTTTTTTTTAGCGAGATTGGATTTCCAGGGGGTGAAAAAGGAGGGTGCGAGGCGCCTCTTGAGGAACTTCTTGACAGCTGTTTGTTTTCCACGAAGCGTGGTAGTAATTTATTTATTTCCCTGACAGATTGTGGATTTGAAAGCCATTGTTTTTGCCCGCTTTGCCTTCTAGCTGTGGGGAGGGGGAAATAACACCAAGAACTGAGAAAGGAGCTTGCACAGTCAAATCTTCTGTGAACATGCCTCCTTTTCAAACACATTATCAATTAGATGAACAAATGAGTTGTGTTGCAACATCATTTTTCTTGATTAAGAATGAACTAATCTGTGCCGAATGAAATATGGGAGATCGGTGGAAAAATCAAAGTTCAGATGTGCAGACTTGCGGGAGCTTGAAACCGGCCCACTATATATACCGGAGAATCTCTTAACAATCCATTCGCAATCATTTTTAACGCTGTAAAACACAGCACAATGATGGCATACAGCTCATGCGTCACATTTGCCATTTGGATTTAGCGGCGTTATCAAAAGGTCTCGTCATAAAGTTGCGTAATTAGCATCGGGACACAACAGCAGCCTCAATGTCATGTTCCAAAGCAGTCACGTCCATAAATATCACACTAAAAACAGGCACATTAAAGAATCATATCAAATGATTAAACCATTTCAATAACACTCACGGACTTGCACATAACAGAAAGAAAAACAAAAAAAGCAATCATTTTCATAATACATGGGTCACTTGTAAATCAATGGAGGCTAGGTCATCAGGCTAGTGATCAGGTTCAGATTATGGAATGGCATTAAAAGTCAATTTACAGCCTGAAAAGGACTGCGAATAATTAAGAAGGCCAACCTGAAAACAAAGGGACGAGGCCACTTGCCAATGGGAAGCCCGGGGTAAAGAATACGGGAGACTGTTGTGATATGCCAACGGATCACAGTTTGGTGATCTCTGTTCTGGTGAATCTTTGTACAATTCCAATTCCAATCCACCCTACACAACATATCGACCACATTAGAGTCATCGCACGTGATCTTCCTCACGCACAGCATGACGGATTGAGTGCTGGTGGCTGCAGTCAGCAGCCTCTTTAATTGGTTTGTCTAAATGTTTTATGAAACCAAGATCAAATTTAATCAAGATCTGCCGCAAACTGCTGATTCATACCGAAACCGGCAGTTGGCGTTTTTGATTTATTGGAGTAGCCAAGGGGGCTGCAAAGGTGATATGTGCCCGAGTGGCAACAGCTGAAGGTCAAATGGTACTGGACTGAAGGTGGTATTACTCCCCCCCCCCCCCCCCCCCCCACCCCCCGCCAAGTCAAGCACCCTTCCTCACTGAAGAAGCATTCAACTGTTAATTCATGACACCATCAAAACCTTCAAAATATAAATCCCTCAAGATTGCCAAACATTATTTTGATTGTTTTCCCCGCCGCAACCATTGTTCATGAAGTGTTATACTCCAAAGTGCTTGTAAATCACCCGGCATATCGAGGCGCGCTAGTCGTAAATATGAAGGGTGGTGGGTTTGAGGGCCATCTTTGTATTTCACTGCAGATGAATCGATGGAGTAATGGCCAGTTCCCATTGCGTGGAAACAGCAGGAGGACGTCAGAATTTGTAAGAGTGCAGCGGAAATTCGAAAGGCAAATTCTATTTTGAGTCCTGCGCACCACCGGGGACCCCAAAATGTTAAGCCATGAGCCACAGAAATCACGCGCCCCATTGAACATGCCGAAAGAGATAGCCCATCTCGCCCCACAGGAAACTAAACAAAAGTCAAAACAAAACCCAGTTAATGAATTCTGTTAATGTTTTTTTTTTAATTGCAGGTAAATTGCTTGTTTTGATGGATGCTTTGATTCCAATGAGATTGATTTCTTATTAAAAGCTCATTAGGTGTAAACGCCGGCAGAAGTACAACTTGTAACGGGTGCGTGCGTGCGTGCGTGCGCGCACGCTGATCCATCTCGGTGTGGATATTTGTCCACAACGCGACACAGCTGAAAGCAGGCGACGCCTGCGACACAAAGCCATTTCCTGCTTGTTCCATCGCCTATTGTACAGCCTCCTCAGAGTTATCTGTCAAGGCCCCCGGCGTGCACCCTATTATTTCAAGCCATTTGACTGTCCCCAAGCTGACGCCGCACTGCACTTCCTGTCCCGCCATGTGATCAGTCAGATTCTTTTGACAGGGATATCTAGTGATCTGTAATGGCGGTAATACTTCCTGTCAGAAAATGGTCTCGGGGAGAGGGAGACAAAGCTGACGCCAGAATAAAAGACTGATAAGGGCAACCTTCATGGGGAAATATGTAACCAACTCAGAAGCTCTAGCTACTGGTAAAACGGGTGCTCTGCGTCAGTGTCTGAGTTTGGATCATTTGCACATTGGCTATAATGTAATGAAAAATACCTATAATGATGAGTCAGAAAAGTTTCAGGATCCACAGTGCCTTAAGACAGTGGTCCTCAACCCTGGTCCTCGGGGGACCGGTATCCAGCCTGTTTTCCATGTCTCCTACAGCCAACACAGGTGGTAATCGTTATCAGGCTTCTCCAGAGCTTGCTAATTAGCTGATGATATGAATCACCTGTGTTGGCTGCGGGAGACATGGAAAACAGGTTGGATACCGGTCCCCGAGGACCAGGGTTGAGGACCACTGCCTTAAGATACAAGTTACCGTAGAAATAAATACACACGTAGAGAGTGAGACCTAATATTTTATTTTATAATCTATATGTTATGTTACTGACGGTCGAGGCAAATAATAGATACGGTATATCTATTATTTGGGATAAAACAAAAAAGTCACTTTATCTCTGTCGGAGCATTTCACTCGATGCTTTATAGATTTATAGGGGGTGAAGAGAACATTCATATATAGTATATACCTGATGGGGATCTAATGTGGCTCGATTGAGTTAATTATCGATTAATGCTGCTTTAAGAGCACGGAGAGCGTTCAAAGAGCCACGAAAAAGGGGATTAACGTCAGCCGGTCGGAATCAAAGTTTCATAAGCAGCCGTTTGCCTCCAAGCCACTTTGAAAGTCGAATGACTTGTTTTCATTGAGCATATTTTGGGATAAAACGCATGAATTGATAAAGAACCCCCCACCACCACCAAAATGTACAATCAAGCTCGTAATTACCCACACTAATTCCAAATCCCTGCTTTATCTGGAACTAGCCTGCGGATGAAATCACAGGCAAGAAGCACTGATTATATGCAGTTCATTAAAGAAATACAGACTTTTTCCATCTCTGGAGATGTGGCGCCAGTTTGAGTGAGTATTGGATGACACTGAAAACAATCTCCATATCTCAACCATCTATGAGGCTTTGCCTAAGAAATGGAATCAATGATTTTCGACATTTTCTCTATCAGACGAGCAATCGCCATAGTGAGTCAAACTGCAAAAGATAAACCGCTGCGCGACTGATGCAACACTTGGAAAAAGTATCACAATTATAGTGAGTGGAATTGATCTTTGTTATCGGTACTATGGTGATATTACAAAAAGACATTGCAGCAGGGATTTGCTCGTTAGCAAAACATTTGTGCAATCTAACAAGCACTGAAACCTAAATGTATCAATGAAAAATACATAACTATCTGAAAAAATAAATGTCATATTCAACACTTTTTTTTCTGAATATTTGTGCATTTTTTATTTTATTTTAAAACTTCTTGGTATTTTGTGTCTCTTAGTAGATGTAATGTAAAAGTTCTCCCCGTGCCTGTGTGGGTTTTCTCCGGGTACTCCTCCCACATTCCAAAGATATGCATGGCAGGTTAATTGAACACTCTAAATTGTCCCTAGGTGTGATTGTTAGAGTAAATGTTTGTTCGTCTGTGTGTGCGCCCTGGATTGTCTGGCAAACCAGCTCAGGGTGTACCCCGCCTACTGCCCGAAGCCAGCGGGGCCCCCCCCCCCCCCCCGCGACCCTCGTGAGGACAAGCGGTTAAGAAAATGGATGGATGGATAGTAGATGTGATAGAAAGGTACCACCAAAGTATGATAATTCACCATGGAGAAAATGACAACTTAAGAACTCTGCTTCACATGAAGCTTTTAAAGGGTGTGTCGGGATGTCGAAGAGGGTGCGTGGCTGCAGTAAAACTATCATTATACATCCATCCATTGTATTTAACTGCTTATGCTTGAGTTCCAGCATGCAAATGGCCTAAATAGTCTAACAATTACTCGGGGAGGCAAGAAACACAGTGATTCCATGTTTTCTTTTCACACTGGGGGGGGGGGGGGGGGGGGGGGGGGGGTTCGAATCCGCCGGGGTTAATTGTGTGGTTTAATATTTGTAGTGTATATCCATACATTCTAGACTGTAATAACAGGGCAGCGGGTGGGCTTGGGAGGTCAAGCGTGTCGCACAGTCCATTCCTCTTGAATATTTCATACACTTGAGATGAAAAACAACATGGACAATTCGAACCTAACCGAAAGTCATTCAGATTCATCGCATTGTCGTGCGCGCCTACCGTGGTTTGTTGTTTGTCGCTTGTTTTGTCAGCCAATTGGAATGCCGGTCGGTCGGCCATTTTAATTTTCTACCGGTAATTTTGCTGATCGGTTGCTGACTGCCAGGTGATTTAATGGCTGGTCTGTCAGTTTCATGGTTGATCAATCAGCTTGGTGGTAGGTAGGTGTGTCTGTTGGTTAGGGTTGGTTAGTGTGGCAGTTTGCTTGTCAGTTGGTTTGTCTCCAAGTCGATTTTTTGGTTGGTTTCTTCTGTTGTTGTGTCGGTCAGTTTGATCTTTTTTGTTAGTTTTTCGGTCAGTTAATGGGTTTATTTGTATTGTTTGGTTTGCTTTTTCAGTCGGTTTGATGTTTGATCGATTTGTCGGTCGGTCATTTACACATCGTGGCACTGCTCAATATTCTCCATTTCCCAATAAGCCATAAACAAATTAATTAAGAGGCAATTAAAGGCTTCACCTAACGGCAAGGCATAAATCCCTCACTCGCTCGCAGGCATGTGAGGTGAACCTGGACAAACATTAACATTGATCCGGCCACGACCTCTCTTCTCAGAGTCAAGTGTCAAGACCCCCTGCTGTCTGGCCCTCTATTGCTACGCTGACCTCCACAGAATCAAGACCCCAATGCTGAACATTAATTATTCCACAGGGCCGGGGCTCCTTTGCCTAATCAGCAGTTACGGGACACGAGGTGAATGTGGGGTGCAGCCTCCTGAGTGGCAAATGCCAATATCTACTCTGACGGCAAGGACAAAGGTAGGCGTGACTATAGATCAACAAGCCAATATGGAAGAACTGATCCATCATTTTGTCAGCCTGCTGTCCAGAGGGTGAACTTGTGGGTTTTGCCGATGAGACAACATATTCAGACGGGCACGGGCGAAGGTAAACAAACTATACCGGTCACGGTCAAGTGTCTCTGACGCCGTTGTTGGCCCGAGTAAACCTAATGCGGGAAAAGCAGTTGATGTTTTCTCTGAATTTCAATTGTTTCTTTGAAAGAGGCAAGGGTAAGGCGAGCTGCCATTGTCATGTCATCATTGCTTCTCCATCAATAACAATCGATTTCCATTTAGCTTCACAGAAGGGATGTCCATCAGCTAAAGGAAGAAACCAAAAATGATTGATTTCCACTTGAGAGATGGCAAGAGGGCCAGGGTGCAGACAGTCGTTCAGTAAGCAGAAGGTTGGCTGTTCGATCCCCACTCTCCCCAAGTCATGTGTCGTCGTGTCCTTGGGCAAGGCACTTCACACACATTGCCTCCAGTGCTACTCACACTGGTGCATGGAAAGTGCAAATGTTTGGTGGTGGTCGGAGGGGCCGTAGGCGCACACTGGCAGCCACGCTTCCGTCAGCCTGCCCCCGGGCAGCTGTGGCTACTTAAGAGTAGCTTACCGCCACCACAGTGTGAATGTGTGAGTGCATCAATAATGTATCCATTCCTCTGTAAAGCGTCTTTGAGTGTCTAGAAAAGCGTTACATAAATCTGATGCATTATTATTGTTAAGGAAGAACCCTCGAAATGTTGCTGAACCAGTGCCTCAAACAAACACGCAACTTTTTATGCTCTATTATTTTACATCTTTCCAGTGGATAAAATCTCTGATCTGCCAGCTTTTGAATAAACCATCCCAAAGATCAGTGATTTTTCAGGAAGCAAATTTAAAATCACTATTTCCTTGAAACCCTGCTATCAAAGCAGTCCTTTAAATGACTGTTATTTAAAAAATAATTTCAAGCAGTGTCAAAGAAAACAAAAAGTTACCATATTTCACTGCCCCCCCCCCCCCAACAAAAAAACAACTGATCAATCACCGCTTCCATTGCCACACGAGCATCACATTTACAAAGAGCTTTCAATCGATTGCAATATTTAAAAAGCCACCCGGATATACAAAAGCAATTTGAAGCCACGGCTGCAAAATTAGCTTTCAGCTTTGAGTCGTGGCCACAAATTGTCTTCCACGTGACAGCTCCTGTCCTCTTGTCAGACGAGACAACCGCCGCCCTCGCCGTTTCCCGTCGCGTCTCCAATGCAACCTGGCTCGCATCAGGTGACTTTGAATGAGCCGACATCCAATTTGCAGAGGGTTCTTTATCTGAATTTAGGTTGACTGAAAAACAGCTTAACTCTAATGTCTCCTTGAAAAGTGGTCGGACCACGCCATTCAGATCCTTCACTAAGATTTTCATCCCAGGAGGGCGCAAAAAGGAGAAAAAAAGAAAAAAAGAGTGATTGTGTTAACCAATCGATGGAATGCAGTGTGACTCCATCTGCATTTTAGCTCCCATGGTTTGTTAGTTTGTTGCTTTGTCAATTGGTTTCTAATTGATCAGATCGATGGGTTAGTTGGTTACCTTTGTGTTTGTTGGTCTGTCAGTGGATTTGTATGTTGATTTGTCATTTTCCCCTTGGTTTTGCTCATCGGTTTGATTTGTACATCAGTCGGTCCATTTTGCTGGCTGGTTAGTAACATTTACTTTTTGATCGGTTTGTCTGTAGTTGTACTAGTCGTTTGGTCGCTTGGCTTCTTTCTTGATTGTTAGGATTAGTCACAGCAAATGGCGTGAGGAAAAAAATCTCACATCTTGCTTGAAGGCTACCCTATCCCCCTGCCCCACAAAAAGCAGTGCAACTAATTGAAAATGTTGAAAACGGTGTAACCTTCAGTGTAAGCGTGGCTCCTTGCATCACCAGAGGGTTGAAAATTGAATCAGGGTGGAACGAGAGACATGCTCAATATGTATGATTTAGCTACTTAGACAAATGAAATCACTGTCAGCTAGTTCTGCCAAAAGATGTTACCCGATCTTTGAGAGCACACGCACACAATTAAATTTTTTCCCCAAAATCGGCCACGGTAGCAAAAAATACGTAACCGCTGCAGCATCAAAATGAGATACATTCAAATATGTATCCCCAAGCGCAGAATCACCTCTATCAAGTTTGTGTTTAACAGCCCTGTTATATGATTTCACACTTAGCTAAACTTTGTGTTATTTGTTAGCGCCGCCGGCAGTGGAAATTTGAAAAATGCTGACAGAGAGAGACTGTTCGGGGCTTTCAAGTTTTCCAAATGATGCAACTGTTGGTTTACGGAGCTTTAAAAGCGAGGGACTTAAAAAGCTTCTTGGATGTCGTCGGCTCCAAAATGTGACGGTCGATATGCATCTCGTTCAAGCAAACCCCGTCGTCTGAAATGAGTCATCTCCGACAGACACCGAAGCCTTGAAAGATTGACTGACCTTTTGTTCGCTTTTGACGCCACAGATGCTAACAGATGGGATTTCGAGTGTTCACCCATCCAATCCACCAACCATCCCCCCCCCCCCTTTCTCCATCCTGCCTATTTGGGGCCTTTACTAAACAGCATCCTCAGTGGCCCGCATCAGTCGCAATAGTAACAAAGACAAATGTGCTTTAAGTAACCATTTACTTCCCCCAAAAAGGATAGGCACATTAAGCTAAGTGGCTGATTTATAAACTCGTCCACACCGTGTTAAATACAGAAACCACAAAAAGGAAGTGAGCTAATCACCATTGTATCTCTGAAAGTTATTTTGATGCAGTACCTCTTAGCTTTGGATGCAAAAGCAACTTCATACCTTACCAAGTAAATCTATGGATCAGATCATGTGCCAAAATGTTTTAACTAAGAACCAAGACCAAGACTTTTTAAGGATACCCTAATAAGGACTTTCATCTGACCAATTGCATTTTTCAGGACCGCTTTTAGAGTACAATGCTGACTCATGATCACTCTGGACGACTACAGTTTTTACAGTCCAGACCTCATCACGGGGAAGTCCATATCGTTTCCGTTCACTTAGCTACATTTTTAATGAGGTGTTGTGACTGTAAATGCCGTAAGGTTTGGAGAAAGCTGCGAGAAACCTATGCTAATCGCAATTAGTGTGTCACAAATGGATCTGCGGAATCCTTTCACTGATATCTACAGCATCGTTGTTATGATATTAATCATGTCTTATCATATCACTGTCATTCTCTGCAACCTCTGCAACAAAATGGTCTCTGCTTAAATTGAGAGCACATTTCTGCCTCCTAAAGTACTCAAGTTGATTTATGTAAATCAATGCCTCTTAGCTCCCATGGCTATTCTTGAGGGATAGAGGGGTGGGGGGGGGGGGGGGGGGTCCAGATAAGAGGTGGCAATGTTAACAACTCCTGCACTGCCCCCTTTTGACTGTACAGAGGTTTGCACTTGGTTTGTCAAGCTCAAAACCTGTGGGGATAGAAAGAACCCAAACCTCTTAGCACCACTCAAACCTCGTACCCTAACCGCGGCATATACTAAAAATAACACTTGATAAAGCCCACAGGGCTACTTACACAAAAAAGGAAATTTGGGGGCGGGGGGGGTTGGGGGGTGATGGTTGCAATACTCACATCCCCATACCTGGGATGCCTCTGACTAACGACAATGACTACTTCTATTAATAATAATAGTACTCAAACAAAGCTGAAAAGTTAGGTGCAGCTTTCTTCTCATCTTTTTATTTAAAACACTTTAATGCACTTTTTCCAATAACGTCTGTTAACAATAGCGCAAGAGCACTTCCGGTTGAGAGAAAAGTGATTGCCGACTGCTGAATGAAAATTTTGTTCATCAGGTGTGCAGAAGGAACTCACGGGTACGGGACTATAACATGTTAGATGGGTTGTCTGAGTGGTTTAGTAAAACATGAAGGCTCGCCTGCGAGCAGACGAAAGCACGCTTTCCATTTCGCTGTCAAAAGAGCATGTTTGTGCCATTTATTAGCTCGTCCCCTCAACGGTCATGCTAACTATGTTTGACTTTCTAAATCAATATTAGCTGCTGATTGATTGATAGACTTGACAACGACCTTGTCTTTAGCCTACACAAAATACACCAACAAAGCAAGTACGGCATTTGTGTTGGCAGGATCTGCTCTATTGCGATTCCTTCACAGCCATTCTCTCCATGCCGACGTTGCCACATTGGCTTTTTGCCATGGATTGCGTTTCATGTCGTCCTCAGACGCGCCGGGACAAACGCCGGATGAGCGACTAAGAAAACAATTCCCCTGTTGTCGTGCGCTTCCTCTCTATGTGTGTGTCTATTCTCTTGACACCATTTCTGCACACACAATGTCACACATAAAAAAATAATTTAAAAAAAGCCTCTTCACGTTGCGCTGTTGGCATCAGCCTGTCTAAATTGTCCGAGGAGGCAGCGGTGCGTGAAATTGAGTTCAGAACTGTACGTCGTGCAAGAAGGCTACACACAAAGAGCACTTGTTTTGCGCATTCAACCATATTGCGGCGGCGGTAGCTTGGCGAGGAAGAATTGCTTCAAGATGCTCGGGAGGCAGAAATTACAATTGGATGCAAAAAAGGTTCAAAGCAAGGGTATCAAGCGTGGTTTTTTTCACAGGCCACACCGTAGTTACGGCTACTGTCGGGGAGGCAGGTTATAACTGGTGAAACGGCATACATGTATAGTCTTCGCTGAGGTGTGTGCCAAAAACCACGGTTTGGTTGGATCTGGGTTCTTTGGTCAGTGCAGCGAGGGAACCAAATTTCTTATCTTTCAGTGTAAACAAGGACAGATTTAATGACGTTAAATTAAACAACAGCTTAAAACTTTTTCGAAAAGTGCAAATCAATAGTTTGTCAGAAGACGAATGCGACGGTTACAATCTGAACACTGAATTGGCATTCGATAAAACACTTAACAATGAGATTTGGCATTGTTGTGGATAACCCTTTTATAAGCCACCGGGACTTTATGCTTAACATTACACTGCACTCAAATATAGGAAATTGAAGCAGCTAATTCAATGAAAATATATTGCACATCAATCTTAAATATGAATGGGTCATAAATGAAAGTTGTTAAAGAAAAAAAATACTAACATTCAACTTAAAGTGAAATACAACTGAATTGATTCATTCACGTACCACTAGAGGGAGCACACACAGCACAAGTGGAAACACTCCAAGGGGTCGATACAAAATTGGTCATTTGCAAAAAGTGATTGATTCGGAACTTTTGAGCCGTTCTCCTGAGATCCAATCAACGCTATTACACGACGCATCGTCCTCTCTTGCTCCCCTGTGATGAATGTGTTGCTTCTGGATGATGTATGTCTCTAGATTGTCGGGGGATAACTGCTGTTTTGAGTAATAGTCTCACTCCTGGCAAAACTGAACAATGCTTCTTTATGTGAATGTGATCGATCGATGTGTTCGGTTGTGGTTTTCGATGCCGCTTGCTTTCCAGACTGTTTTTTTTCTAACTGTGTAAAAACTTAAAGAAAGCAAGAGCAGGTTTTGGTCAAAATTTAAGATATCACTCTGAATAAAAACTGCAAGGCAGGTAAAGTACAGGTTTTTGTTAAGGACGAAGATGTAGTTTTTGTCACCGTTTAAAACGTTTTCAACACCGATTTATTTTCTACCTAAAACGAGTCCCAACAAACAGAGTTTTTTTATTAACAACCCTTTTATTCTGTTGATCATGTCAAACCTAAAAGTTGTCAACAACTTCCTCATATAAACTAAAAAGGGTGTTACTATTAAAACGTATGTTTTTGTCAACAACAAGGTTAGCATATTTGCGTAGAAACTGAAAGTGATATTAAAGCAAAAGCTAAACAACCACACCTTGATATTGTTCCTACAATATCGAGGTGTTAAAGCATAAAGGAGGGGGAGGAGCTAGTACCCAATGCTAAAAGAAAACCTGAAAGGGGTTCAGGTCCAGTGAGCAGGTCCATTCTCATCACAAAGTATTTTGGTAATGGGCCAAGACATGTGGAATATAAAACACATTCACCAGTAAGCAGGTATGACATTTCAATGGGCGCCTTTATTAAGTCTTCCGGCGGGCGCTAATGTGTCGGAAATGAATGTGACATTCCCGACGCCAAAGACTTCTCTGATGACTCCCGGTGGTTATAATTGATGAAGGGTTAATGAATAGAGAGGGGTACAAACTTGTGTTTACAATTTTGATTGACAAGGCAGAGCATTATGTGCTTCTAATAGCTGTAATGGGCACAATTGGATACTAAAGTGTGGCATCTAACCGCGGGGGAGGTCGCTAAAGAAGATGAATGCCTTCTCCTTCGTCTTGCCTCGACTTCCCCAGTTGAGTTTTAGCCAACACTTGCGGCTCCGCTGCCACCCCCTGCCCCCACAATCGTTTCTCGCTAAGCGCCACTGCTTCACGGATACTCCCCGGAGAGCGGCATTGAAGCGGTCGCCGCGTAACCGTGGCAACGCGCCCTTAGCATAAGCCCATTTGCAGAAGCAGACACTTGCACATTAATCTGGTGCACTGTGCCAGAGATGATTCCAAGCCAAACACAATTCAGGGCAATCATGGGTAAGGGTTTATTATTATTTGATTTGTAACCTTATTCCTAACCATACTTGAATCCTAACACACACCCTAAAAGACAAAACCCCAAGACCCTACCTTGAGCATCCTAAAGACGAACCCCTCACCTAACCCACATATCTAACCCCAAGACCTTACTCAGATCCTAAACCCTCACCAAACTCTAAACCCCAAAAGCCACTGACTCATTCCTAACTTAGCCATAACCCTAATTGAAAACCTCTCCATCCTTGACATGCAATTACATAGATTTCCTTTATGGAAATTTCCTTTAAGGAATTGCGTATGCTTCCTTTTAGATAGAACTTGCTCAAACTCAGCTCATATAACTTCCAAACAGGATGAGTATTATCGGCCCTGCAGTCCATCATCTCACCCAGCCTGAGCTCCGTGACGCAACATTACTCCTGCACCTAATCAGTCCCCCCCCCCCCAATAGGCTGAGGTTAATGTTATCAATATTGGACCCTAGCCAAAAATATATTATGGTTGACAAACGATGGATCATTCGCTTCTTGGACGTCAACTTTCAAAGTGACTCATCACTTTCATGTGACCTTTAACTGCACGGCGAACACCTCTAATTGTTGAGTCTTGCGGCAAATTTGCCGGGTTGATTAATGCGCGAGTCCCTTTGGCTCACCGTGATTAATTCTGCAGAAATTGTTGTAAGTGCGGCAAACTATTTAGCCCCTGACAAATAGTTCATTTAACAAGCTCATTAACGCCATTCGTGCCGCAGATTAATTTGACGCTGACATTTCTGTTTATCGCCATTGCACCAAGCGCTTGCTTGTAATTGTGAGCTACGCCAACACTGTTGTGAGTGTCTAAGCAAACTTCGACTATTCTCAGGCCGAGTCGTTCCCTGTGACACATGTTCTTACATATACGTACGTATCTGGGAAGGACATTCTAACAGACCCCAAAAAGTCTACGTCGGACACTTTAATAGTCACTGGGTACGATATGTCCTTCAGGTTGTACAATTTAAAATTGGATCAAAAATAGCCAGGTATAATATTCACAAAAACATCCCACTGTCAATATAACTCAGGAGAAGCAAGTCTAAACCTAACACCAACTCGAACATTTTAACAACATCCTCTAACACTACATTTTTGCCATAGTCTAACCTTAACCCCAAAGCCCAAATCCAACCCTAAAATTGTAACGGCAAAGAAATCAGTAACTGGTAATTCTTCACCACCTCTAAGCCAAACTAAAATCCTACCACCAAACCCCGAGTCCCACAGTCTAAACCTATTACTTAAACCTTAAAGACCCTGTAAAGTTAATTCAGAGTTTTGTTCCTAAATGCGGGCTTTTGTCATGTTGCCACCACACAGTAAGTGGAATTTGATACAATACGTTGCTATTTCATTCGATGACGCCAATTCGATTGCACGAGCTCATCTGTCCTGCCTGTCGTCGTTCGCTATCCTCCAACAACATTTTCCGTCACTTGCTGCTCGGCGGAATTTTAACGCGCCATTTCAATGCACATATTGCGGAGGGATAGAGCTCATTCCTCAAGAAAAGAACCAACACTTGCTTTGCTTGGACTCTGTTGCAGGATTTAATTAAAAGCAGCAAGCAAGTGGTCGTGGACTTCGATAAGAAAAACAGCAGCCGGCACAAAATGAAATGTGGCCACTGAGTCATCGAGTTATTTATTGCCTGTCAGCCACAGTCATTAGTTACAATCCGTATCATGCTGTGGAAAAATAACAGACAGGAAATTTAAAGAGAAAATAATATTTTTTTTAAACCTATAAAAACACAGTATATAAAAATATATACATGCTATAGACATAGCAATAATTTATATGAAAATAATTATCAAATTATTCAACAACTATTTTGAGAACAGTTGGACAACGTTGAACTTAAAATTGTCCAAATCCTCAGAATCTCACCCTCTCAACAGTAAATATTCTCCAATTTGTTGTCTTCCATGAAAGCAGGCTGAATAACTTTGTTGAATCAAAAAAAAAAAAGATGATAATATTACTAATTAAATTGACAAACATCTGCTTTTACTTTGGAAAACGCTTCTTTTTTTGCCAAATGCTATGGACCAAATAGGTCTATTCACTGATTAACTCGAAAATATTGGACAGATGAATTGATAATTAGTGAAGTTGGTACTCTAGTTTGAATGCAATGTGTACCGTTTAAAGAATCTTTATGCAGTCTGCCACTTTTTTTTTTACTCGCGACTGCCACCTCTGGCCCAAAGCATAACTGCAGCATCTGTGTCAGGCTCGTTCATGGTGCACGATCTTAAAGCAACAGCCACAGTTGACAAACGAAGACATAACTTGAAATGAGGTAAGAAAAAGTCTAATAGTAATAACCTCATTGGTTCCATAAACCATGAAACCATTTAGAAATGTATGGTAAAAACATATTAGAAAGGGAACACATACCCAAGCATGAATGAAATGCGTCCGTAAAAGCGGCGTATGGATGGTGGAGCAACACTGTCATCTAGTGCACATGGAGAAAAACACACTTGACACTGGCTTTGATTTGAGAACGGTATTCATGTATTTACAAAACAAAACAAAATGGCAGTTGTGACATTTGACCTTTCTAAGGCACTTTTTTGTGACTGGCCTTCATTAGGGCCTTGATGGCGCGAGCCCTCATCTCCAGCTCCAGAAGCTCCCGCTGCTGAACCGACGGCTGACACTGAGCGGCGGCGGCCCGCTGTTGGACGGCGGCAGCCGCCTCGTCCGCCGGCGCCAGAATCTCGCTGACACTTCGGTCTATGTCACTTTGGATGTCCTTCTTGGCCTCTGCGGGTTTCGGCCGTTCACACTCGCTGTCCGCAGTCTTCACCGGCGCCTCCTCTTTTGGGGCGTCGATGTCGCTGTCGCCGGCGTTTATACTGAGAACGTCGCTGTCCTCACTCGAGACGCCCTCTGTAAAGAAAGACGCAAATGTTCTCAATAGGGTTTAAGTCAAAACATTGCACTAAAACAAGCAAACAACTAAAACGTAAGTAATGATTAAATATCACTGTGCAAGTAGTTCTCTTAGAAGCCTATACTTAATTTGAAGATGGAACATTGCATTGTTGTACATTAACACCACGGGGGGGGAGATAAAATCTATAGCAGTATACGGAGTCATGATCATGCAGTGGATATAAAAAGTCTACATACCCCTGTTTAAATGCCAGATTTTTTTCTGATAGAAAACAATCATTTCAAACCAATTTCCACTATTATAACCTATAAACTCCACAAACCAAATTGAAAAACAAATTAAAATGTCAGACAAACAACAGACCTGCAATGGGGCTTTCACATTCAAACTCATGTTGAGTCAGCACAAACCCGCTGCCACTTCAAGTGCTTCTGATGAACCTCAAATAAAGCTGATGAGAGATTTTCTGGTAGGCTTTTCCAAACATTTTTCTTTGGTTTCTCGCAAAACTCTAGTAGTGGCCCATACTAGTGATAAGTAAGTATGAAAATTATTCAAGTTGTTTATTTCCGCTTCCCCTCTGGAAAAGATTAACAATTAAAAATCACATTGATGGTGGACAAAACAAAACAAAAACCTTTGAAAGATTTTTGTCTTGGGCTCCTTTTTCACATCGCAAAAACAGAGCATTTGACTCTATATCCACTGTACATTCTTAATTGTCTTAAACGCATTAAACCACACTCTCAATAAGGTTTAAGCCAGAAGATTTTTGGGCGTAAACATGTAAACAAAAAATGAAACAATGAAGACATAAGTAAAAAAAACACATTAAATCACGATACCTTAACTTTGATAGTAAGTAAAGATGTGTACGTTGACATAAATTCTTCTCTTCTCTCAGACTTGTTCTTCTTCTGGATGAGGTTGCTTCTTCTTTGCGAATGAAAATTGTGTCACGTATAAAATAAACAGCGGAAAAACAAAAACAAACCCACTGCTGTTTGCCACTTTCGAGGCATACATTTTTCCCACAGATGCCAGTTTGCATCATATGAATGGTATTTTTGTTATTATTATTATTATTTTTGCTGTTATTATTATTATTGTTATTATTGAGTACTGGGAGGATCAATGTTCATATTCTTTTTATTAGATAACTTACCTTGCTGGGGTTTGTCCATTTTTTCCAGTCCTTTGATGCTCGCTGTGGAGTCTACGCTGTCATCTTTCCTTCAACAGATGGATGACAAAAGGCTTAGTTGCCATAATAAAAACAACAACAATAAAAATAACTATCATAAATATAAAGAGTAAAAAAAAAATAATAATAATAAAAAGCCTATTTACTTTTTGTAATTATGATGTTAATAGGATAAATAAAAATTAAAGCCCCAAAACAAAGAATATAAAAATAAAAATAAATAAATTAGGGAACTTACCAATAAAAAATTTATACGAAACAATTATTAAAATCCTCGTGTAAAAAAAGATTTAGTTGCAGGTGTTATTAATGAACATAATAATAATTAATTATACTAATAAAAGTTGCAAGCAGCGTTGAGCCCTTGCTGATGGCTGATGGATGCTACTTTTATACCCATTTTCACCAGGACACACAATTGAGTGCATCTTTTTTACACGGTCAAAGGCCAGCAAAATGCAATTTAGTTGCAGGAATTATAAATTAATAAATGTGAGTAATAATAAACAAAGTCAATGATTAGAAAATGTTGGGAAATAGCTGAGGGACTCACTGGTTTTCTGAGGCCTGTTGTGCATTTTGGCTAGCATCTTCATCTTTTGTCACTTCTTCCCCTACAACACAATAAGTAATGATAATAATGCAACGGATTTATATAGCACTTTTCTGGACACAGTAAGTACAAAGTAAGAAGGAGCTCGACATGGTCTTGCTACCTGACAAGATCTGCACAAGGTTTCTCTCCGAGATTGGCTCCAGTTGCTCCCAGCACATTTTTCGGATGTCCTCTAAATTACAATCCTGCAGAACAAAGGGGTGATCTTATTATATAGCCTACACATCATTTTATGAAAATAAAAACATAGTTCGTATAGAATTTATACTAAGACGCCATACTAATATGCCAAATTATTCAACTACTGAGTAAAAGCTGTTTTAAAACAATACATAATTTCAATTTTTGGTCATTATTAAAATGCAAATAATCAAACAGTCAATCCATCATATATAAAGAAAACACATTGTATGTCAGTTATTATTGCACATTCAGTAAAAAAAATTCATATTAATACAATGGCCATGATGTAACATTCAGAGCCAAAGCCCGCATGGTATTTTCCAGCTCTTTATGGCACTGCTTGGTTCTGTCGTGTGTTTACTTGCAGGTGGTGTGCTCGTTTACCTTGAATTGCTCGGGCAGCATCCTGCGGAGCTTCTTTTCGCCCAGCACGCCGAAACATTGCTCCAGCATCTCCCTCTTGTCACCTACGTATGCGGCGATGGGCTTGAACGGCACTCCGAGGTCGAGCCCGCCTTCCTCGATGTCGCTGCCGACTCTGTCCAGGTCCTGGTCGGCGGACTCGTCCTGCAAACGACGCCAACTTGTCACAGTCAACCGTCCAACGTCGTCGCATTCCAAGATTATGCAACGGAATTTGACGTGTATACAGTTTACAGATAGTCCTCAAACGTAAAGCGTATCTTGACGTCAAGTGTGTAAAACTCTCACCATCACCACTACGTTGCTTTCGGCGCTTTTACGCTTACTGCTTCGATGTCGCTCCTCGGACGGAGGGTTTTTCCTTTTTTTCCCCCCACCATTTGATTTCTTTTTGAGCATTTTTTTAGGGAAAATATAGCAAAAATATCGGCCACGCTCTTTTCAAAAACGCCGCTTGCACAGAAGCTCGAGTGTCGCTTACTAGTGACGTCATTAACAAGTAGTTTCTTGTTCTACTGCTGTTAGTGTTCGACTGTCTTCTGCAAAATGATTCTGCTGCCCTCTAAGGGCTGTAGTCTGCCACTTCACCAATGTGGATCAATAAATGCAGTACACTACAGATTTGTATGTAGAGATAAATAATGATATGGTTGATCCACAGTTCTTGCTGTAGGCTATAGGTTTTATGTTGGATGTCCTTCCTGACACTACCCTCTGCATTTTCCCCGGGCTTGGGACCGGCACAAAGAGGAGGACACTGGCTGCCTGCTGCATTTATTATTTATTTATTTGTAAAAAAATGTTTTTATTTTTTTTATTTCTTTTTTCTGCCTACCACCAACCTTCCTCTGTCTATCTGCTTTTGTAATATGTTTCATATTACGAGTTACTTGCAATTGAAAGTCATGTTTCTTTACAATATTACCATCTGTGTAAAGTAATGAGTTACTTACATTTATATGGTTATATAAATATTTTTTTAACTGATACCTGGTCTAGTAAATAAATAATCCCATAACTGTACACCATAAATACAATTATCAACATACTCAACAAATTAATTTGCACACAAGATAAATATGAGTTTATATTTGCCAATGTGTGTTCCTCTCATCAATAACACAATGTCATTTTTTATGTATTTAAGTTCACTTTAAAAAAAAATCATTAATTTTATTTATTTGTAAAAGAAAAAAAGACATTATAAACAATATTCTTCATCGTTAAATGCAAAGAAGCAGAAAAAAGACAAATCAAGTCTTGAAGCCAAATTTGATCATTGGTCTGATAAATGAAGTATAATTGATAACTGGTCTAACAAAATGGATGGATGGATATTATTTTGTAAATGATATACTGGATGGCTTTGTAATTAATTGAACTGTAAATTTCCATAAGAAAGACCTGTAAGAGGTCAAAATAATCTAGTTAACGAGGAAATATACAAACGCACAAATAAAGTTAACAGCACACAACTAACGGTACATCATGTGTGTTTTGCAGGATGCAATAACAGCCGGATGGTATGAGTAAAAGGAACAATTTCCACATCGAGTCATGAATCAAGCGGCACACAAAAAAAGATGACATGAATGATGTGCGCGCTGGCAGCATGTGAACAGGAGAGGGCAGTGTTGAGCTTTGTGACGCATCTTGTTTTTTTGCTGAACGGCCATACTCAACACATCCTACATTTGGACATGTTGTGTATTCAGCCAAAAGCAAATCATCATGACTTTGTCTATTTGAGTAAAAGTGCAATGTACATGTTGCTGTTTTTATCATCTGTCACTGTTGTACTTTTCTGTCCCCTCCATGTGTTGATTACTGTTATAGGGCGACGGTGGATTTGGATGGTCTGAATTCCCCACCGCCAGGAGAAATTGTATAACTTGTTTATAAAATTCAAATTACATTTCATTATATTGTATTTACTATTGCTTTTATTTTCCCCCTTTGATTAACAGAGCGGCAGGAACAATTTACTCCACGTGTGTAGTTAGTGGCTGTGGAAATAGATCATTCCATTAGACAGCTCATGTTCAGGCGTCACGCTGTCGCCATCTCCTGGTCAGTATGAGAAATGCTGAAACCGACCGTTCCACATAACAAACGAGAAAATCAATGTGTATTTAAATTAGTAGGTTTTATATTTTAAAACAAAAATCGAATAACAAGTCGTTTTTCTATTTTTTATATATATTTTTTCCAAACGTAATATCCAATGACCAAAACAGACCACTTGTGATGCATTTTGTACCGCTATATTTCGTAAGCAGCCCCACCGTTTACTTTAAACGTCAACTTTTCTTTCCACGTCCTCCATGCGAGCAAATGAGTTCAACCCGTGTGCGCTTACCACTGTATATCAGTCCTGTGTTGACTTTGTTTTGGTCAGTAAGAGAATGACAGCAGCAGATTTTTAGCAACAAAGCCGCTTGCTATAAACCTTAAGTGCATAGAAAAAGGTAAATAATGAGCTTCTTATGAGCATCTTAAATCACGCCCAATCATACTGCGTGGCCTGAATCCTCAACATGAGGATGCAAAACAGGCCACTGGAGGGCAGCGCTGCAACGGATGACCCCCCCCCCCCCCCCCCCACACACACACACACACCCCACCCCAAAAGGCCTACACATTGATGGTTTTTTTCACGGTGGGGTCCTGGCAACGCTGCTGGATTCCTGGCAGCTCTTAGCCTCCGACTGCGGCTCCATAAGTCTTTGTAAATGTCAATCATGTGCCCCTCGGACGCCACGCTGGGAATGCGGGCATCACAGCGGCTTGCTCTCGACCTTGGCTGTGCCTTAAAACCTTCAAAAAATAGACACGCTATCATGTAGCCCCCACGTGAGAGTCAGGGTAGTAACGTGGCGCGACCAGGAATGGCCCAAAACTTTGCCGTACCTTCTGTTGCGATGACTACATTTTAGTGTTACTATTTTTGAAAGTTTGGGCATTTTCCTTGTTATGTCACATGTTCCCACCCTTACCCTTGTGTTGTGATGCTAGGTAGCTACATGTTAGCGTAACTATTTATGAAGGTTTAGCTCAAGTTATGTTTTCTCACCTTAACCTTTGGGTGGCTACATGGCTAATAATGTAACCATAATGGAGCCTAATTGTGACACTGACCATGTCTGCCCCCCTCCTCCACAACCCCCCCCCCCCCGGCCGTATGGACCTGCATCTCCATTTTATTGATGGTGGACCTGTCACTCAGGCCACCCGCCACCTGTCCCATGAGTGACCCTCATTATTTGGCGTGGCAATATGGCGCATAGGTAGCAGATTGCACACAAGAAGAGGTCACCTCCCTTTCAATCTCAATTGTCTGTCCTGCCGAGAGGGGGGGTCGAGTGCAGCAAACTTTTTTGCATCTGTTTTAGAGCTGAGAGATCGCAGCGTGCTCCAATTTGTGGGTGATTCTCACATCATTTAATGGAGACGCTAATACATCATAGCCCTAATTTATGCCTAATTCAAACATTAAGCCAATCCTAAACCATACATTATAGGGGTGGGAATCTTTGAATGTCTCACGGTTCGATTCCGATTTTTTGGGGTCTGCGATTCGATTCAGAATATTTTTTCGATTAAGAATGTTTTTGTTTTGTTTTTCAAAATGATTTGATTGACTGAGGGCGGCACAGTGGCACGGTGGGTGACTGGTTAGCACGTCCGCCTCCCAGTGCAAAGGTTGTGAGATCAAGTCCGGGCTTCGGCCTTCCTGGGTGGAGTTTGCATGTTCTCCCCGTGCTTGCGTGGGTTTTCTCCGGGTACTCCGGTTTCCTCCCACTTTCCAAAAACATGCATGGTGAATTGGACACTCCAAATTGTCCATGTGATTGTGAGTATGGTTGTTCGTCTCTGTGTGCCCTGCGATTGGCTGGCAACCAGTTCAGGGTGTACCCCGCCTACTGCCCGAAGCCAGCTGGGATAGGCTCCAGCAACCCCCGTGACCCTTGTGAGGACAAGCGGTACAGAAAATGGATGGATGGATTTGATTGACAATGATTTTTGCTTCAATCTATAAATGTGCAAATGATCTACTCCAGTCTGACTCGCTAATGCTAATTAGCGCGCTATTCGCGGCACTTTTATCACTCAAAAAACGGCTCCATGCTGAAAAAAATATAACTTTTATTAGAATAACTTGATCGTGACTTTTTCCTCCTACTCTCTAATGTGGCTACAACTTAACAGTGTATTAGACCGCGTTGAACCACACTGCCCCTCAGTGGCCAAACCAGGTACAACATGAATATCGCTCCAAATAAAGGCACACAGACAAAGGCAAGGCAGTATAAAATAATTTAAATAAAATAGATTTATTTGGGACATTTAAAATCGATTCTGAATCGTACTAAATGAGAATCGCGATTCTTAAGAGAATAGATTTTTTTGGGCACACCCCTAATAATTGACATGACATTTTTGTCATGTCAATAATATTTGACAGCACCTTGGCTGATGGAGTTACAATAACTGAAAAAATTCGGAATTCACTGGGGCTGCAAAAATATCACTGCGACTGTTTCGGGGATTCTGCGGCATGAAGTGAAAATCCTGCACTTAAGCTCACTGTCTCTCATCTGAGCACAGACTTCAGATTCAGTTAGACAAGCGGAGAGTTGAGGAGCGGAGCGGGGGTGCATCCAAAAGTCTGCACTTGGCCCGACTCGCGAGCTACACGGAAGGGTCGGGGCAGGCCTTTGCCAAGATGGATCTCATCTCCGAGGGCTCTCATGCGGATATTTGCTGTGTTAACCATGAACTACTAGAGATTGTCACTCAAGGACAGAATCTCGTACACTGGAACTCATTGGATGGAAAATGGCCGTATCATCATTGGCCGAAAACAAGCCAAACAAAATGTCCGTCGTTTGGCTGTTCAATCACTGTATATAAAAGTCACTGGATGATCACTCATACTCATTACTACAAATTTGTCTTTCCAATCAGTTTAGTTTCTCCGCCCTCGGTGTTTACCCAATTTGGTGCCCCCCCCACCACATGGTGGCGCAGCTGGTAGCTGTGCCGTGCCCTCACCTACCTGCTATGGCACAGCCTGCGAGGGCAGCCCATTATTCATATGGACAGGCTTTTTATGAGCCAGCAGGCTTGTTGCGGGGGCCCGAGCAGATGTGTTCGTCCGTCATTGTTAAGAGCTCCACCTGTAAATAGAGACTACACGGTGTCCCAACAATTTACTCACTCTTTGGCTGCCCATTACTCATACACGTTTCGATTTTGTTTCGGGTACAAATAATGGAAAACCTGTGATTAACATGTGACGGTTTTACGGGATCCACCACTGTGGCATACAATCATTTTGTGCTATTTTTTGGGGGGAGATAATAAAGGGAGACAAAGAATGGAATAAAAAGCGGGAAGCAGTGAACCTCGTTGTCCGGGGGGGGGGGGGGGGAAGCAGAAATCTGCAAGTAATTGACTCCCTCAAAATAGGTTGTAATTGCCTATCAATGCCACAAGATGGCAGTAAAGCAAAAGCAACACCAAATAAAGCTCCTCACGTGAACAGATTTTTGGTACCAAATTGGTACCACGATGCCTTAAGAATGCGAATTAGCAAGATTTTCGAGACATTGCTTTATTTTTCAGCCAATAATGGAGAGTAGGGGAAAAAATAGAAAAAATAAACAAACAAATACTTTAATTTGTGAATACTTAACTGCAAAAAAACGTGGGGGCGTATTCTGAGATTTTTTTTTGAAATTGCCCCTCATTAAACATTTTGATCGTATTCTTTTAATGATGACTGATAACAAAGACATTATTCTCATAAAATTACAACTTTCTTCCTCAGATTCTTTTTTTATTGTAACATTGCTGCTTTAGGATTATGATGAAAAAAGTTCTCCACTTAGACCCAAAAAGTTAAAGAAGCCCCTACTATTGATGACCTTTGACCTAATCAGGACTTAGATGGGAACACTATTTAAAGCTGGAATTGAGCATCGGCATCCTCCTGTACATAAGAACAACAAAAAGATGTTTACTACCCTTTGCTGAATCAGGGGTTACCTACTTAAGGACACACTACACATACACACACACACAAAAAAAAAAAAGAGGCTGACCTTCAAAAATTCCGCAGCCTGGCTGAATCCCTCAAAAATGATGCGCTCTCTTAATTGAGCGCACACGAAATGTATGCATCACCTGCTTTGTTGCATCCAGACGCCAATCGATCAGCGAGGGGCTTAACGGCTTCAGCCGGGGAGCACTTTTCAGAATTTTAATTCTCTCTTAACACTCTCAAGTTCTCACTCCCCAGATGGTCCTCAATAGTCCACTGGCTTCTTGAATCATCGGTCGCTCGAGCAGCGGGCACTCGACTTGTCAGTCGTTATATGCAGCGCACGACCATATTCTGAAAAAAGTCATCTGAGTGTAATCTTACTTTACGACTGAAACGCATTGAATTTGCAAATGCACATTTAATCAAGCAATAGCAGTAATCAGATTCCAGATAAATGCAGTACAGATTTGTATGTAAAAAATAAATAACGATATGGTTGATTCACAGTTCAGGGCAATTTTCAAGGCTTTCGATTTGCAGGGCGCTACACCTTGTAGGACCCCGGGGAGATCTTGGCCGGCTGCATCGGGAGCTCGTCGGAGGTGTCCACCGGGTTGTCGTAGCTCTGAGAGTCGTCCTCGCCATGCTGGCGACTCGCAAAATTCACAAAGACCTGCGGAAGAAACCAGAACAGTAAGAAGAGGCGCGCCTTTTGGCTTGATGCATAAGTCACGTAAAAGAAAAGAAAAAACATCACATGGGAGGGTTGTTACTACGTAATTCAGAAGGCTCTTAAAAGAAAAAAAGTTTCATAGAGGATCATGTATTAAAGTCATCTATAAGGCCACAAGATGACATTTGCACAGCAAGTTCAGTTTTTAAAACCCAAAGTCACACATTTTTACAGCTGATTTATTTTCCAACTCAATTCTACGACAAGTATAAAAAATAAATAAAAAATCAAGACCCTTCTACAAGAAAAAGCAGGAAATCTCAATGCCCTTTACAAGTAAAAAATGGGAGCATTCTTAGTAATGCTGGGTCATGTTTAACTCATTCACTGCCATTGACGGCTATTGACGTCAAAAATTCATTTGAACTATTTCTATTTAACATTTTTTTTTCACTTCTGTTAACAAGAGTATGAAAAACCTAGATTTTTTTTATTGTACATTTAGAACAGATATCACATTTATGATTAATCGTGAGTTAACTATTGAAGTCATGCGATTAATTACAATTAAAAATTAGGAGTGTCGGGCAATTAAAATCTTAATTCATTGCATGACTTGAGTTAACTCACGATTAATCACAATTTTTATATCTGTTCTAAAAAAATATATAAATTCTAGGTTTTCATACTCTTGCTAACAAAGGTAGGAAAAAAAGTTCAACTAATAGAAATAGTTCAAAATAATTTTTGACGTCTATAACCGTCAATGGCAGTGAATGAGTTAATAAAAGCAAGTCCTTGACAATGTCGTCTCGGGTGCAAATGTGCCCACATACAAAGTGCCAGCAACGACTTGACAAGCTGACGCCTCAAAGGCGCTTAAGATGGGGCCATTTTCCTTTCAAATGGTCACTTTGCTCTTCGCCGCCATAGCCTCGGGCCGCGTGGATCGATATTAATTGCGGCGTGAACTCGGCATTCTACACCAGGTCAAGGATGCTCGCGATCGATCACCAGCTGAGAGGTGACTGTCGGGTCCTCCACGCGTCGCGCGGACAACCTTGCTCCGGCTTGTATTTACAAAAACATCCCGTGTTCGTAAACAAGAAATGACAGTGAAGATAAAAAAATGTAAGCAAAAGTTAAACACAATTAAGCTTTTTAAAATTTAACAAAAAAAAAAAAAAAAGAGAAGAAAATCATTTCTGAAAAATGCATTATTTGTTTGTTATTTATTTATCATTTATACTATAGGTAGGGATGGCCACTTTTTTTTTTTTTAGACCTATACCAGCATGAGTTCTCAACTGGATTAGTTACCGATACCAACAGCGAGTATTGATACCAATAGTACGTTTGATACATAAAATAAAATAAGAAAACATAATTTTTAAAGAATTAATTTTAAAAAACAACAACTCTATAGCATTTTTGTTTAAAATTCCAAGAAATTAATGGCAATTTTCTATTCTTCCAAGTTCCAGATCATAAAATGACCATAAGAGGTAGGCCACCATCGCGAGTACTTATACCTTGAAATAAGGTATCGGTACTTGCCCATCCCTAATATGTACCTACATCAGGGCTGGACTGGCCATCTGGCGTAGAGGGCAGATGTCCAGTGGGCCGGCCTCTTTTGGGGCCGATGCAGTGCTTTTTAATTATTATTTTACCCCAAGAGACTGGCCCGCATTTTGGAGAGACCAGTCTGTTAATCCATTTCGAATATAGATAGCAAACTGAAACATCATGGATAAACATCAGTGGCAGAAATACACGTTAGGCAAGAGTCAAGCTGGGCCGGGGTGGGCCAAAGTCAAAATGCCAGGGGCGATTTCTTTGTGCCAATCCAGCCCTGACGTAAATACTGTATATGATCAATGCCCTGCAGTGTCATAAAATAGTAGACATATATAAAAAATAAAAAATAAAAAGAGAGAGAAAATTGAATTTCCATGGAATAAAAAATAATGAATGAACAATTAGAAAAATATTATCAAATTGAATTATTATTATTTATAAAAAAAGTTTTTTTTTTTTTTTTTAACAATGAAAAAGTCTCTGCTTGTTGATTTGAACACAATCCTCCAACAGCCTACAGCGAGGGCCGCTGACCTTTCGTGACCCCGCAGCGGTCATTGTGACCTGGCAGCCGCCAATCTGAATCTGCTGCTGAGCTAATAGCGGTCTCCAAGGGGCGGACACACTCGCCACTGTGCGCCTGATTGCCGCCGCGCTCTGGTTCGGCTAAAATAAAAATCGGCCGTCGCCTCGGATCGATTCGGACGGCTGCCGGGTCGAATGGCACCGGCAGGCGGGCGAACGCTGCGCTGGTTTAACGGTCAGGAGGGGAGAGAACCAGGATGTGTTTTCAGTCTCAAATTATTTTATCAAGTCATTGGTGAATTACAATCCGTTATAACTATAAAATAGGATTGAGAATTAATTATTATTATTTCCCCAAACATACATATTGACATTTGAAGGGCTTTTGTGTCAAAGTCAATGCTGCCTTTTTCTTAATGATGAATTTGGACTTTTGTCATTTCCAAGGCCGTACCTGGTCCAGGGTGGTCTGCGACACGGAGTAGTCATCCACGCCAAGCGTTCGCCGCTGGTCGGTGAAGTGTCGAAAGATGTGCGCCAGCGCCCCCTGGCTCGCCGGCAGCTGGTACTGCAATGTGTTGTGATGCTTCTCCTTCAAGACGCTGCCCGGGAACGTCCGCTCCACAAAGTCCTCCACGGGTTTCAAGAGTGGGGGGCTGCCCCCCACGCGAACTGACAACGTGTAGCCGTCGCCGAACCTGCAACGGCCGTTAGCTTCTTTTTATTTATTAATTGTGAAGAATTATGAAAACTGGATGAGAGGGCCCACTAGGATTGTTTAACTCATTCACTGCCATTGACGGCTAAAAACGTCAAAAATTCAATAGTTCAACATTCAGAGTATGAAAAGCTAGAATTTTTTTATTGTACATTTCGAACAGATATGAAATTTGTGATTAATTGTGAGTCAACTAGTGCAGTCATGCGATTGATTACGATTTAAATTGTAATCACCTGACGCCCCAAATTTTCAATAATCTTTTCTTTTTTTTTTTATTCATTCACTGCCATTGACGGCTATAAACGTCGAAAATTCATTTGAACTATTTCTATATGTTAATTTTTTTCCCCCACTTTTGTTAACAAGAGTATGAAAACCTAGATTTTTTTATCATTGTACATTTAGAACAGATATCAAATTTGCGATTAATCGTGAGTTAACTAGTGAAGTCATACGATTAATTACAATTAAAAAAATGTATTGCCTGTCGCCCCTAATTTTTAATAATCTTTATTTTAATTAATTTATGGCAGTGAATGAGTTAATTTCACCCCAAAAAACAATGACAACATTACTTTTTTTTTTTTCGGCAATGAGGGGGTACATTTTTTTTCAATGTTATTTTCAGAATTTTAAAATTTTTTTGAGCATTATAAAAAGTGAGAAAGTTCATGTTTCTCAGTATTGAATAAATTAGATGATTGGAGTGGAGAAGACATCACAGCAAACAATCATTTTCACGCATGCTGGAATGGAGTGCATACGGGGAGGGTGAGCATGTGTTACAAGTGAGCAGCGGGGGGGCAAGATGTGAGCGCCAACCCCTGCGGTGACTTCTCTACATTGCTGAGAGGTACGAGATGGAGGCATTGAGGTTGGCCCACGTGCGCAACTCCAACTGAGGGCAAAAGCTCATTTCATATGGAGATCGTTTTTGGAGTTTTAACAAATATCACAAAAGAGAAATCAAAGTGAAGGTTGTTTACCCCCGCAACTGTATAAAATACCAGACAACCGGAGAAGTGGATTTGTAATACTACACTGACGAATACCGTTTTTGAAAGTTAAAAAATATTAAACATGAGGGCCAGATAAAATATTTCAATTATACAAAAAAAAGTTTTTTTAGTTTTAAATGAATTTCATGAAATATGAGAATATTGTTTGAAAAGAAGTATCGGAAATAAATATCTGTATTACAAAAAAATTGTCAGACTAAGAACATCAAAGAATTTTATGCAATAAACAATGAGAGGGCAAACTTAAATTTGACTAAGTATCAGAAAACAGATGTTACAAATTTTAAGAATGAAAGAATCTTAGAATATATTGGATGATATGAGCCACTAAGATATTCAAACTTTACAAAAATTGGACAACAGGTAGATTAAAAAAAACTTGTAAAGGATTTCACTAAATATCGGACAAGAGCATTTGTTCAGTTCTCTCTCTCTCTCTATATATATATATATATATATATATATATATATATATATATATATATATAAAAAGGCCACCAATTACATTAAGAATTTTAAAGAATTCAATGAATAATCCGCGAAGAGCCAACAATTTTTTCTTAAAAAAAATAAAAATCTTCACCATTATTATTATTATTATTATTTTAAGGAATTTTGCAAAACATCAAACAAAAGAGTCTAACTAAAATTGGTAAATCTTTAAACAGTTATGCTAACTATAAGAATTACACAAAATGTCTGATGAGAACCAACTGACCCCCCCCCCCCCCATTTTGCTGAAAAATGCATTCAAAATGGATAATTTGAAATGATTATTGAGAATTGTCCCAAATGTTACAATTTGAACAAAATATGGACCACTTAGAGAACCCAATTGGATGGATGGACGTAAAAAAGGTTGTGACGCGGCACGTGGCGAGCGACAACAGACACGACCTCGTCCTTAATTGCCTTTTCCGCTCATTAACAGGCTGCCACGCCTCATGAAACATTAATCACTGCGAGGAGATGGCAACGCTTAATTAGGAATTATTCTCGACGTGGCGTGTTCAAATAAATAAATAAATAATTAAATAGCTAAATGGATGCCTATGATGCTGGCGCAATATCTCAACGGTGCTTCCAGTCGGAGGATGGCGCGGGAACAAAAGATGCATTAAGAAACACGTTTACAACCCCGTGTAAAAAGTGTGCAAAATTGCAGCCGTGTCGTAAACGCACTTTACGGCTCCAAATGGACAAGATGATGCAAGGCTGAGCCGCTAAAACGTCTGCCTGCTAACCACTTTGGCAAGCTCAGTCAAGATGTCGAAACAAATAGGAACATTTATTGCCAGGTGAATGGAATGGAGCTTGCCTCCACTATTTTTTATTTATTTTTGGGGGTCTTCAACCAGTGTGTCTTTATTGTAATATGATCCCGTTTTTGTTTTCCCGTTTTCAACTGCAACAAGGACAGAACATAGTAGACATGAGGCATTGTGTATTTTTAACTCATTCACTGCCATTGACGGCCATAGACGTCAAAAATTAATTTGAACTATTTCTATTAGTTTAACATTTGTTCTACTTTTGTTAATAAGAGTATGAAAACCTATATTGTTTTTTAATTGTACATTTAGAACCGATATAAAATGTGATTAATTGTTAACTAGTGAAGTCATGCGATTAATTACAATTAAACATTTTAATCGCCTGATGCCCCGAATTTTTAATAATCTTTAAGTCGCGTCAGGCGATTAAAATGTTTAATTGTAATTAATCGCATGACTTCAATAGTTAACTGACGATTAATCACACATTTTCTATCTGTTCTAATAGTACAATAAAAAAAATTACCTAGGTTTTCATACTCTTGTTAACAAAAGTGAAAACAAATAAAAACCAATAGAAATAGTTCAAATGAATTTTTGACGTCTATAGCCGTCAATGGCAGTGAATGAGTTAAGACTAAATGAGAATGTTATAAAATGTATACAAAAAAAATACATATTTTCTCGCGCACACAGCCACATACTCTATTTCAACCTGTAAATATATATCCGGAATGGATGGAATGGACGGTCACTCACCTGCTCTTCAGATGCTGGATGCTGCCGAGACATTTGAAGTGTCCGTTCACCATGATGGCCATGCGTGTGCACAGCGCTTCACACTCCTCCATACTGTTTGCAAAACACAAAAATAACGGTCAACTTTTAAAATGTTTTCTTCGTTTTTATGGCAATAAACGGTGCACCTGTGTGAGGTGAGAACGACAGAGCGTCCCTCCTTGACCACGCTCAGGATGCAGTCCCACAAGAAGCGGCGGGCTTTCGGGTCCATCCCGGTGGTCGGCTCGTCCTGCCAAAACATTCGCCATGTTGTGTTCATTTTGAAAAAGAAAAAAAACTTGACCGAACAGCTGACATGAGTTAGTATTCTACAAAAAACTAGATCGACTTAGCATCATGAAATTTGTTAGCTATGTTTTCTGTATCATGAATGGAGCCACAAACAAAAGTATCAAGAAACTATGGCCAAAAAGACACAGGAAGTCTGCCATTTTGATTTGAAGCAGCCATTATAGTATTCAACAAGCCAGATAGACTTCTGGTAGACGAATCAGCCATTTTGTTTTCACTTTTCATTCAAGAGGAGACCCAGAGAAAAAGTTTCAAAAGATCATGCCAGAAAAGACAGAGGAGTTCTGCCACTTTAATTGGGGTAGCCATTTTAGGGTCATTTAGGCTTCTTCAAAAGTGACCAAACAAATTTTGTCCCACATTTACAAGACTTCGGGAACTGAGAGGTGCAGCCTTGTTGTGGGCTCACCAGGAAGACGAGCGGAGGACAGCCGATCAAGGCGATGGCAGTGGAAAGTTTGCGCTTGTTGCCGCCGCTGAAGGTGCCCGCCGGCTTGGTAGCATATTTGACCAGGCCCAGTTTCTGAATGCCCCACTCAGTCACCTTTTGGGTACACACACACACACACACACACACACAGGAAGGAACAAGCCCAGCTTTTCAGATCAAATCTAGGGGTGCCAGACAATTTTCAATCGTAATTAATCGCATGACTTACAATTGTTAACTCACGGTCATCTGTTCTAAATGTCCAATCAAATATTGTTCATACTCTTGTTAACATAAAAGTGGAAAAAATGTTGAACTAATAGAAATATGGCTGCATCTTTTAGTTATTGATACAGTAATTTCATAAAAGTGAGTTAAAAATAAAAAGATGTACTGTAAAAAACGAGCATTTGTAAGACATTGGTGACAGGTTAGTGCATTTCTCTTTTCATATTAAGCACTATCTAATCTTTAACATTAGGTATTTTGTGAAATTCTGCACAAATTGTAAAATACAACTTGACCCCAGTCTCCACAAAATTACATTTATTACAGCAAAATTTTGTCTGCTGCATTGCTACGGGAATTCCCACAGTACAAGCTTTCCAAGTAAGGGGCGGTCATTAATCGTCGTGCGTTAAAAACATTAGTGGCGTTAAAGGAACTTTTAATTAACTCAAAATTAACGCAATAAAAAAACTGTAATTACGAGGACATGTGCGCAATTATGAATCAAAAGTTGTGGAACATACACTAGTGTAAATAATTCATTAAGTGGTGCAATACAACATTCCACCAACACGGGCCCCGTGACAAACACAGCTCATATACAAGGATCATGGAAATATGATTTATGAGGACATGTATCTTATTTATTCAACAAATAAGAAGTCATCTTAACTATCGCACATCTCGACTTGGCCTCATCGTTAACTTTTCTTTCCATGTCCCCCATGCAAACAAATGAGGTGGGCCTGTGTGCGGTTACCATGGCGACCTCCTTTTCCGGAACCCCTCGCAGCCTGGCGTAGAACTCCAGATGCTCTCGGCCCGTTAAGAGGTCGTTGATGGCGTCAAACTGGGGGCAGTAGCCCATGTTCTGGTGCACGGCCCTCATTTCGGTTCTTATGCTGGGAAAGAGAGAGCGTTTTCAACAATATCTTAGATGATAAGAAATCTTGTTGGATACAAAAATTTTACAAAGACCCCCCCCGCCCTCCAACTACGATTAGTGGCCTATTGTTAAATTGCCTAAACTATATAAATCCCTTCATAAATGCTCATTAACTCCTCCTTTAATACTTGTTTTTATCATAAATGTTAACATTTTCCTCACACCAAAGGCTAAGGCATCAAGAACGTGATTATGGTTTTCCAGTTCTCACCTGTATCCATTAAGGAAGGCCTCGCCACTGGAAACCGGGATGTCGCCTGTCAGCATCTTAAAGGTGGTCGTCTTCCCGGCCCCGTTGATCCCCAGCAAGCCGAAGCACTGGCGAAGGACGCGATAGGAATGACTGACTTTAAGATTCAATATAGATGTGAATAGGGACCGAAAAGCAAAATGACAGTCAAACCCTAGCGTGGCTAGTGACAAGACTTTTTTAAATATGCAACAAAAGGTTGCAATTTGATTACAATCCGAAAAGGTTTGTAAAATCTTAATTGTTTTTAATGTATGTTCACTTTTCGTTAGTGTATTATGCAATGTATATGTTTAAAAAATAAAGTTCCATAATTTAAATGAGTTGAGTTGAATTGAAAACTGTTACATTACATATTTTGAAAGATTTTTTTTATAAAATATTAGACAATCAAGGGCCAGCTAAAATGTTTACATTTCACTAAAATCGAACAGCAATTGTTCAGAAATTGATTGAATTGAAATGAGAATCGCACAAAAGATCACAACTTATTTTTTTCGATTTCAGGGGGAAATTTTAAAAACAGTCAGATAACAGTTCGTTTAGGAATTTTTAAGAACTTTGCAGAAACTCGAAGAAATGTTAAGAATTTTAAAAACATCTGAAATTTTTTAAAGAAATTGCGCGGACATGAAAGAATTAGGAATAAATATAATATTGGTCAATTCGAGGATTCACTTGAGCAAGTCAGATGGAAAAATAATGTCTAGCCGCCTCTTTGTAGCATTGTGACAAATACACAAACATAACAATATACTACTAAGTCAACATGGCCGACACCGGGGACTGTTGCAGCTGGAAGGGGTTTCACAGGGTCCTAGATCCTGCCACCGGCATAAATATTTGATTACTACCACTCCTGGATCTCTTGACTAGTCCTCAGGAACGTGTAGGAGATGGGCTATGCTGCATGTAAATAATGCATGGAAATGTGCGACGGCCTGCCGTGAATCCCAATTCCGAGCTGGCATTTACACGGCGGCGCTCGGTAAACAGCGACGCTGGGGATTGATGCGTCCAATCACGGCCGCCTGTCAGCATTTGAGATTACGCAGAAAGCTAGCGAGTGGTCGCTGGCAGCGCTCAATGTGTAATCAGGGTGGACGTGACGCTGATTTCTACAAGCACATTTCTTTGAAAGTTATTCATGTCGGAGATGTATAAGAGGTTCTATCTGTCTTTAAAACAGAACTAAACCCACATTTTCTTTTTCTTAGTGCACCAGTCAAAACACATAATACTAATACTGCGTTTGTGGAGTAAAAAATAAACATATTGCCTAGCATTAAGTATCAACTGACCACATACATTAAATTTTTCCATTAAAGAAAAACCTCAAATGTGATCACGAGATGCAGCAGTATTTGGCTCACCTCTGCCGCAGGTATGCCCACGCAGAGCCGGTCCACGGCGGGGATGCGCTTCCCCGGATACACCTGGAGGGAGCACAGCCGGCGAACCGGTGAGGTCACCGACAATAATAGCATGAAACGAATAAATAAACAGCAGCAGGGAAGCATGGAGGCGGGAAAACAGCGGAGATAATTTGGAACAATTAATGGCAGCCCGGTTGGGGGGGGGGGGGGGGAGGCATCAAGGACACCATCACACATTTGCTTGAATAATATTACAAATATTTTCACTGTATGAGCGTACTCGCTGTACATATATATGCATGGACATGTATCGATTTTTGAGTGGCTTTTGTGATAAGCAAATCCCGCGATGATCATAAAGCTACAAATTATTTGATCACAAATTTTTTTTATTTTTGTATTTACCATTGGTAAATATAGTGCGCTTATACAAGCACTTTACCATACATTGCAAAAGTGTTTTATTTGAAAACATATCTTACTCATAATTTCTTTAATGAACACATTTGAACTACATTTACACATTTAGAGTCAAGGGGCGGCCACAATTTAATGAACATTATATTTAGATGACACGGCAGTTTTCCGACTCCAAACAAACTTCTCCCAGTGCCTCTCAATCCGCGTCAGACGCGCGCTACTTTTTTAACGTCTAACGCGCCTTCAAAGTGCGACGTATGGCGAGGACGGAAGGCAATTAAAGGATAATCACGCCACGATTGAAGCGTAGCGGCAGCTGTCGCCATACGAGGGCTGCTCGTTGCATCTGATGAGACAGGTGAGGGGACGCTGCAGAATTGAGTTGGGAGGGAAAAAAACACGACTGTTAACTTGGCCTGTGAATCATGAAGAGACACAGCAAATTATTTTGGTGCCAAATTTGTCCAAAATGTTGTGTTTGATTGCTAGCACATTTGAAAGGTACAACCCTGTAAAATTGAAGAAGATAATTATTTTAAAAAACATGCGCACATTTATTTTTGCGTTTTGAAGTGAGCAGAGATTCTGTTCGGCACTCTAGAATTGAAAAAAAAAATAAAAATCTGCCCTCAAAATTTGCTTGACTTAGCGTCATCAAATCTGGTAGATTAATGCTGCATTCGAGGATGGTCGGAAGTCTGACTTTTCAGAGTTCAAACCAGGAAGTGACTACTGGAACGACCCCTTGAACTCGGAAATTCCACCTGCGAAGTCGGAAAAAAAAGGACCCGACTTCACCGGCGGACTACAAGTGACGTCACTCGCTCTACAATGGTGACCCATTTGGAAACACCCACCATGAATGGTAAAACGCTATTTACTCGAGTAAAACACTAGATAGCTTTTCTTCATTCATAAAAATTCGACATAATTTCACGTAACACGTACGTGACAGTATGCCGCTATTTCCCTGCATGAAATTATACGGTGAACTACGGAATGCTTAAGAAATAAGATGAACACAATAAATGAAGCAAAATTGCTAGAAGGTAAATTTGCTGGAGGTCAAAATGAGTTTTGAGGACCAAAATAAAAAACAATTGATCACTATCCGCCATTTTGGTTGTTTACTTTCGTCTCGAACGCTTTCAGGTCGAAACTGGGAAAACAACTCGGAAATATCCGCCTTCCGAACATCCTCGAATGCAGCAATAGTTCCACAAAAAAGCCTCAATAATCCATTAACGGAACGTTACATGGAGTCCGCCATTTTGGATCTGGCCCAAACACAAACATTTGACCAAAACACAAAAAACTGAGCCCCCAAAGCCAGTTCGACTTGGCAACATGAAATTTGGTTGGCCTTTCTATTGTGAGTAGACCCACAAAAAAGTCTCAAGAAGTACCAGGAGTGTTCCATTTTGGTTTGAAGCATATATTTTGAATATACCGGTTTGACTAAGCAATTCGACAGGAGTCTGTCATTTTGGTTTGAAGTGGCCATGTTGGCTCTGTATAGAATCAGACAAAACAGATCCAACCCCCCAAAACTAGTTTGACTAGGGCTGTCTATCAGTTGTAGACCAACAAAAAGGAGGAAGTCTGACATTTTGGTGTAAAGTGGCCATTTTAGGATTGCATGTCTGTGCAGGGACAGAAAAGACAACATTGAAGAAAATAAACAACACCTTCGTAAGATCATAAATCCTCAAAAGGTCGTTCTGGGCCTTCCCAGCGTACACCCGCTCCCGTTCACGAACTACGTCCACATCCTCTTTGTCCGTGGATAACGATTTAGCTGAAATTAACCTGGTGAAGGCCACAAAAACATGTCAATCTCTTGCCTGGTGAACGGACAGGTGGGCAAGTTGTCACCTGGGTTTACAGAAGAACTTGTACTGAATGAGAAGAGTGATGGCAAACATGACAGCTCCTTGGATGGACATGGCGCACAGGTTCTTCCCCACCATATCCCAGCTAAGCGGCTCTTTGAAGCGATCTTCGCCTAATAATAGGCGACAAAAAAGAAGGACAGTAAACGGTTAACAGAGGATAAAAAAAGAAGAAGATTTTCCCAGCTCTTTAAAGTGTTTAGTCATATTTCTTGGCAACAGTTTAAAATGCCATTTAGCCTTTAAAAAACACGGAAATCACTATTCATCGCGTCATGACTATGCGGCACATTTTATGACTGCTATGCTGCGTAGCAGATTTCGACGTTCTCACCAAAATTGCTGTAGAGGTTGGCCATGGCTTGGTTCTTGGCCATGTCAATCAGTCCTCTGCCCAGACAGAAGTGAGGGAAGATGAGAAGCACTTGTTTCACAATGTCGTTGATGTACGACACTTCCTGGGAAGTAAAGAAAAGGTTTTTTTATTTTTTATACTTGCACTTTTTGGAACCTTTCTACGACGGAAAAACCTTAAAACAAAGTCATCGGAACGCGGTCGCCAGAGCTAATGTGAGATCAATAGGTGCAATTACAGCTCTTCTCTCGGCCGGTTGTTCATCACGCGGATGTGAGAGATTTCTCCTCAACGATGATGGAACGCTCAACACCTCCCCTTTACGCCCATAAATCATTCACCGACACTTTTCAAGGCGCAGGAGTCTTATCTGACCCGTCGCCGCGTTCCTGTTCCCGTGGTGTGCCGACATTCATAAACGGGGAAGAGGCGGGGGGGGGGGGGAGTGGGGAATGTGACGGGGGGACTGTACAAACCTCTGATAGAGCAAAATGAGGTACGAGAAGCTATGTGGCATGGTTTGTTTCTGCTCATTTTAAGCTATGTGGCGCATTTTACATAAGCTAAACAGCACTTCCTTATATATGCTTTGTGACACATTTTATTGACGCCATACTGCACATTTTCTATACAGCAATATTTTATATTTGATAACACTATTCGTAACATACTTAAGCTATGTGGCACATTTTATATTCCCGATATGTGATGTTTGTGTATGCATTATGTGGCACATTATGCAGACACTTTTTTGTTCATTTTTTTTAGCATACTACTGGTTATTTGTTAAAAAAAAAAAAATTATACACACACATTTACCCATTTACATGTACAGTTGTATACCTATGCAGTACGTTACGGCACAAGTACTGTACCTCCTCTGCTAATAAGACCGTTTTCTTAAAAATGTACAAAAAAGAGCTTGAAATGCTAATAATGCGTGATGTGACTGACAGACGAGGCCTCAGCAAAGACTGAAGCGACTCGTGGTTTGCAAATGAACACCAGCTAAAAGATGGATGACAACCGCGGCTATCAAAGAGAATGTGGGAAAACGGGCGTCTTTGAGGATGGAGGAACTCTGTTAAGACCGCCCCCTGCTGGGCAGGCAACCTTTGTTTGCCGCTAACTCACAATTAAGCCTTCACACACAAGCGCCTGCATATAGCTATCCAACAGTCCACATTTAGTAGGCTTTCTTCTTCAAAAAGTTGTACTCATCAGCTATGCGGCACCTATTGTATTGGTCGCTATGCAACGCTATTTATATACGCTATGTCATTTTATGTACATAGCAGGGTATACTTAACATAAAAGAACATAAGTTCTTTGGAGCACATTTTATAGAAGCTATGCAACACTACTCATATACACAGCATGCTGCAGCCGCTATGTAGCATATTTGATCAAAGCTACGCGGCCAATTTTATGTGCATTATGTGACAGGGCTATGCTGCACATTTTAAACATAGTTTGACACTTGGTACGTGTCATATACATAGCTATGCAGCACATTAAAAACACTTGCTATGCAGTACTGACTTGGTCGTCAAAAAGTTCCATGACGAAGGTGGCCACGCTGCCGTTGATGCCAATGAAAAGGTTGACGCAAGTGAGCACCACATAGGCCGTGCTGGGCACGCTGAACACGAACGACGCCGGGTACATCATGGGGGTGATCGACCACCTGTGGTAAATGGGAAAACGTCATGCATTAGCTATGCAGAACATTTAAAATACAAAACCATTATATATGCTAATTGGACTATTTGGTCTATATTGGGGAGCCCATTTTATGTAAGCTACGTTTCATATACATCATTCATCACATTTTTTGTACACCATGTGGAACACTTTCTGAACTCTATTTGTTGCGTACCCGTAGAAAAGCAGAAGCAGGACCAGAGCGGGCAGGTTGGGTGCGGAGACGTACGCCTCTTGTTGGAAGCACAAGAAGATGACGACAACGATGACACAAGGGACGGCGTAGTTGCACTGCAAACGACACAAATTCGTCTTCACCCGATCGCGCACGGCGCTGCTGCTGCTGCGGCGACGGCGCTACGTACCGCGTCCCAGGCAAAATTGGCCAACCAGTAGACAGTCGGGTTGACGCCGCTGACGAACTGCAGGTGCTTGCTTTTGCTCACTCGCTCCTGGATGAGGAAGAGGACGAAGCTGGCGGGGATGAAGGACATGGCGAAGATGACGCAGATGGACACCACCACGTCGGTGGAGGTCGAGGCCCTGCGGGGAAGGGCGAGGGTGAGCGACAGGCCATGACGCAAGGTTTTTCCTTCGCCACTCACAAAGCCACAAAGGAGAGCTGCTCCTTGGTCAGGTTGAGGGGGTGACTGGACGCGGAGATCCCATAACGCCGGGCGTCTGCTCCCGCCGGCAGGCCCGCCCTCAGGATGGCGTTGTTGGCCACGTTAAGGAAGGACACGACGCCGTGCCACGCCTGGTTGTAGAACCACACCTGCCATGGGCATTTAGTACAAACCACAACCACCAATCATATCAGGTTCATAGCACAAGTTAGAGCAGTGGTTCTTAACTTGGGTTCTGTGACAAACAAAACGTATGGTGTTCCACAGGGTTCTATTCTGGGGCTGCTTTCATTAGTCAGGTTTACATGCAATTGTTTAATTTTTACAAATGTACGTGTGATGTAATATCCGGTTCCATTCAGTTTTATTTTCACATTTCTTGAAAATTCAAATAAAAATGGGTGGATAGAAACCTAACTATTTTATCTCCTGCTTCTGGGTTCCATCTTAAGCAAACAGCGGTGGTTGTTTTAAAGTGCTCTATAAATATACAGTTAAGTGATGGGAGTAAGTGTCCTAACTGTATGATTTGTAATGCCAAGTTGAGCATCCTTAACTCATTCAGAACCAAAAACGTGTAAACACATTTAATACTTTGTCCTTCACTCCCAAATATGTATTTAAATGTTTTTTTTTCCAAATGTTTTTTTTTTTATGCAAGAGCACAGAATGCTTTGATGCAGCCTCTGACCTGAAGAGGTGGCTTGAAGCAATGGTAGTTATTACAAAAACGGCCAGTAGGTGGCATCAGAGTATAAGAGAGGCCCAGGGCCATATTGCAGAAAGCTCTTTTTGTCAATGTTTTCACCTGGAATGTGAATATTGATGAAACCTAGCTATATTCTAATGCTAATTGCTGCAAAATGGAAACAGATGCAAATGTACTTTTTTTTCCTGATGAAAGAAGAGACTCTAATCTTTGGTAGGTTCTATGTTTTTATAGCAATAGAACACAATAATCTGTGGGCCTTGCAAAATCAGTCAAAATGCAGTAAAACAGCTGAGAGCGAAGGGGGTTGCTAGTGAATGAGTAAATGGGGATGTCAACATTAAACATTTCATTGACAATAAAATGTTTTATGTACCTTCATTAGTATAAACATGACATTCTAATATTAAATTTTTGGAATATGAGTTATGAAGCAAAATCCAGCCATTTTTATCCATCTCGGGGCGGCCATTTTGCAATTTGCTGTCGACTTAAGATGACATCACAGTTGCTCAGGGCTCAGGCAACAACCAATCACACCTCACCTGTTTTCTGAAGCTGAGATGCGATTGGTTGTTGCCTCAGACCTCAGCAACTGTGATGTCATTTTTACGCGACAGCAAGTGGCAAAATGGCCGCCTTCTGCTATTGATAAATAACTGCTGAATTATGCTGCTTAACTCATATTCCACTAACACAATATTAACCAAAATACAAGAACACAACACTTTCTGAATTCAAGGTGAAGCGAGACAGATTTAATGAAGCGGCTACTTTCCTTTTTCATTTTGTACACCAGTAAACCCTATACCTTTGTCTTGAATTTGAATTTAAAAAAAAAATCATTTTTTTTTCTCAATGAAGAAGGTTTAGCAAACTGATGGGGTTTTCAGTACCATCACATGTTGCCATTCAGACTGAAATACCGATCATCTTTTCTCAAAACTGATCATTTGAGAATCGAAGTTTGTTTAATACATTGACCGAAAAAATGTGTGTACAATTTTACAGTTAAATGTTTCAAGAGTTGATTTAAACCATTAAAGTGAATTTTTAAGTGTTTTTTTTAAATGTTGGTTGATTTTTTTACTGGCACATCATTTCCATACTTCCATTTTGCGTCCATTCACGATACAAACAGCATTTAAAAAGTGGGTCAAGAATCTGTTGCGATTCTGTGATCCCGCGTGACGCTCGGGGTGCAAAGAGGTGGGGGGAAAAAAAGTGAGAGAACGGATGAAAGACAAAAGGCGGAGGGAGCGGGCTCCCCGGCTGATGCCACCACACTAATTAGGAGCGTGCGGCGTTTGGAGTGTCGGCAACAAACACTCGCCGCGTGGCTTTTTGTCGGCTTGCTCTCTCTCACACTTACGCACACGCACACGCACACGCACACGCACACGCACACGCACACAGCTACCTTCAGATTGTGCTTGGTTCCCAGCTTCTTGAGCAGCGTCTGGGCTGTGCGGAGGAGCTCGTCCGTCACGTTGGCCTAATGAAGACGAGGCAAAGCAAGACTTAATTGGACACACTCTGCAAACTTGGACAGTTAGGAAGTGGAATGCGGCGGGAGAGGAGCGCTCAGGTTTAAAAAATGATCTCGCCGCCGTTCGGGGCCTGGCGGGAAACGAGTGCAGAGGAAATGACGGGACGTTGACTTCCGTCGCCGCCATGCTGTTCCGAGCTGGCCGTGCAACAGAAGCGGCCGCCACATTACACGTGCGATTTAAATGCAAATGGACGTCCCCCTGTTGGGGCTCAAATTGATCATCAGCCAGACGGAGAGAGCACATGGAGTGAGGAGAAAAGCACTAAGGAAAAAGTGAGGACTACCTTTACGAACATCACAAAAAAAAAAAAAACGCACATTTTATATCTGTTCTAAATTTTATAATAAAATGTACAATAAAAAGTTGTCATACTCTTGTGAACATAAAAGTGGAAAACATGTTAAACTAATAGAAATATGTCATTGATACACACATTTCATGATAATTCATAAAATTGAGTTAAAATAAAAGATGTACTGTAAAAAACGAGTGTGATATTAATTTGTGGAGGTCATTTTTCTGCCACTAGATGGCATGATTGCATTTGTAAGCTATCTAATCTTTAACAAAGTAACTTGTGAAATTCTGTACATTTTTAAAATTGTAAAATACAACTTGACCCCAATCTCCCAAAATATATGCATTATTATTAAATGTATTACTGCAAAATTTTGATAAATTAGTGGCGTTAAAGGAACTTTAAATTAACTCAATATTAACGCACTAATTTTGACACCCCTAAAAAATACCTTTTGAAAAGTCAGATGGATTAGTGTAAAATGCTTTATTGAGAACAGTGGGGCCTTGACATACAAGTCATCTGACTTTAAGTTTTTCAAGATATGAATTGTCATTTGGTGGATTTTTTTGCTTTCGACATGCAAACGCAAACTTGAGAGTCTTTTTCACATAGGAGAAATAGCTAATATGACAGTAATTGATTGAGTATAATGAATCAATTAAAGTGGAACCTCAAGGCACCAATCATGTTGCAACTGTGGCTGCATGACGCGTTTTCTTACCTGGGAGTAATTGAAGACATCTTTCAGGTTCTGGAACGAGGCTTCGATTGCTGCCTCACTCAGGCGGACTTGGGAGTTTACAGCTCCAACTGAGATACCACCGTACCTTTTTTTTCCCAGACATTTTAAAACAAAAATGTAAACATCAAAGCCCATAAGTCCATTTCTACCTCATTTATATTACCTGGTTTTGCCAGCGTGCTCAAAAGTCTTGACCAGGAAGTCAGTCATATTCCGGCCCGTTAAATCCAGGAGTGTGTCAGTTGTGTTCTGGATCCTCTGTTAAAAAACAATTACATAAAAGGAATAAATAAAGCATCTTCATAACAGTCAATTAAGTGGAAAAAATTGCTGGCTGATGTTAAAGGAGCCTTATTAGATGCCCTTCTGTGAATAAATGGCTACATTGAAACCTCCAATTAGGAAGACACTGCGATGTGGATTCGCCACGCTGCTTGAACCCGAGCGTGTTTAGAGTGCTGACATAATACTAATTAAAGCTACGACCGACTGGCCAAGGTGCGCCGGACTGAGCAGAATCGTTAGACTTTCCTGTTTTACGGCACCCAGCTTGGCTGCTGTGCTCAAACGCACGTTTTCACAATTCAGGATTTTTTTTAATCAAATTTGGTAGTCGGGGTGGATCTCATGATTCTAAATTTTGGGTCTGTGATTACATTCGGAATCGATTTGCGATTCAGAACAATTTTTTATTCAAAATGATTTGATTGACTGATTTCTGCTTCAATTTATAGATGTGCAAAGAATCATCAAGATCTACTCCAGTCTGACTCGCTAACTTTGCTAATTAGCGCGCTACTCGTGGCAATTTTATCACTCAAGCGAGCGGCTATTCATGCAAAATGCTTCAGCAACGTAAACAGAGAAGCATGTTAACTTTACTCACCGGCATATGCTCTTTCTATGCGGCAAAAAAACTAATTTTATTGCAAAAATTTGATTGTGACTTTTTCTTTCTACTCGCTAATGTGGCTACAACTTAACAGTGTATCAGAATGCGCGGAACCACACTGCCCCTAAGCGGCCAAACCGGGTACACCATGAACAGCGCTCCCAATAAAGGCACACACAAACAAGGGCAAGACAGTATAAAATGGTAAATTGAAATAAAATCGATTTTGGGACATTTAAAATCAATTCTGAATCGTAGTAAATGATAATGGCGATTCTTATCAGAATGGATATTTTTGGCACACCCTTATTAGGTAGCGATGGGGCAAATCTGCAGGAACAACTAAAATTGAATGAGGTTCTTAGCAAACATTTTGAAGTTAATCATGTTCATGACGCCTGTAAAAACAACTGAGAGCTACGGCTTTTTACTTGTGTCATATAATTGAATAGTACTTTTACGACTATTACGGATTCTTCCTTTTCGTGACAGATTTCGGCCCCGAGTCCCAACAAATAAGGAGTCAACACGGCAAAGCGTTTCTTGAATTGCCTCTCATTTTCCGAACTCTTTGATATGCCACTTTGGTATTGACAAAAAAACATTGGCCAAGCATCCGTCAGGAGAAGAAGATGCCGTATGACGAGACAAAGAAGAAAAAGGCAACCAGCCATCTGGTTTAGCGATCAGGCGACAAAGCAACCGTGGCTTATCTGTGAACAAACACGCCGGCGAATGCAGCGTGGCTCTAATTATATTGGCTGGGCTCCATATGACGACATCTGTTGTTACAAAACAGCTCTGCGCTTTACATTCTGCCTTTAGAAAGTTGCAGGTGTGCGAGGCAAACGCAAAAAGCCAGCAGTAATCACATCTACCGGAACCAGATAAGACCACGCATTTGCAGCGCCGTTCTTTTCGTATTGCCATGTCGCTCTTAGGCAAAATTCAAATGTTATCTGTGCAGAGGAAAGAAAAGTTTTTAACATTTAAACATGTCGCGTTCGGCTCTGTGGTCAAGAGTTCTTCCGCAGATAAGCGTTGTCTCGTGCGTTTGCCAAATTGCTTACAGACTACAGCAGTTTATTGAAGCGTGCAGCGTCGGATGCGCTTTCAGTGGAACCCGCTCACCTTCAGTGTCCTGAACCAATCAACACTGAGGGTAAATTAATTTGATGGTAATTCTTGGAGGAAAATGTGCCTGTAAAATGATGAAAGTTACAATTTCATCAAAGTTTGCAGAATAGATATATATTTTTAGATTTTCTTGAGATGAATATTGATTCTAAACTGCTCACTAGTTTTTGATGTGTGGAGTGCAAAATGTTGTTTCATTTTGAGAAAAATTGGTGTCGGGGGCCAAAAAACGGTATCGGAACAACGCTAGTAAAAACCCTGACAACCCTGAGAGAACTTCACACAAACGACACGCTCAGACTCGGCTCAGCAATTTGCAAACAAATTCTGTCGCCAGCTCTTCATCTACGACGGCAGAGTCAATACCTGGCAATTGATGGTGGGCTTAGCGCCGCCTGCCATTTCCATGGAAACGATGATTTCACACCTCCCGCGGTGTCAGTGCTTTTTTTTTCTCGTCTTCTCTAGAGTTTCTCAAGGACGGCATAGTGAGGACGGGCGGGATTAAAGGAGCCAGTGAAGAAGCGGGCACACTTTGTCATGATTTATTCAACAGCGGAAGCTTTTGGAAAAAAGGGGAGTAGGGGATTGGGGGGGGGGGGGGGTCAAAGGAAATTCATCCTGGCGATGTGCTTGGTTTTGTGTGGGTGGTCTCTGTCACTGAAGTACATCAGTCATGCCCACATGGCTCACCCTAATCTATTCCTCCTCATTGACCGTCTCGGGGAAAATAATTTGTTCAAGTCTTCGGTCAATTCAATTATCAATCAGGGTGGAGCAGACTGAGAGGCATTTGATGTTGTTTATAGCTTTTTTCTTTTCTTTTTGTTCTTTACTATTGTAATTATTACTCCTGCCACAAAATTGCCACTGAAACGACAAATCCTGAATTATGACCCTCAAATCAACCTACCTGTGGAGGCGGGAGCCCCCCCGCGGCGGGTGGACAGTCGGGCAGCATGATTTGGCGTTGAGGGGTGCTGCATTGGCAGGGAGGGGAGGGGTTGGACATGGTCCAGTTGCCCTCCAGGAAGACATCCACTACCGACTGGTCCACAGATGGTGTGATCCAATGAGAGAGGCGGGAGACACAAGGTAACCCCCTGCAGGGAAATGTTCAATAGTACAGTATTCTAGTCACAACTTTTAACAACAATGTCTTTTTTTAATGGCAACATTTCAGTGAGTATTAATTTTAGTGGCTGGTAAAATGCTAAACGAATCCTGATGAGTTTGGTATTGAGCAGCCGGGACAGAAATACTGATTTAGGTAATTTATGCCAATAACGTTGTACAATTTGAAATGCCAGCAAAATGTTCAGGTACATTCTGTTTAGAATTTGACATTATGCGAGGATTCATTTGATAAACAGTGAGTATGATAGTTGCAGCATTTCGGCTTTAGCAATCAATTTCCGGTTTATTGGCTCATTATTTCCCCGTTGCCAATGCTTGAGGCGAGAGTGGCGTTTTACAGCTGCTGCTGCCACAGAGCCGCACTCATGTCGGCTATTATATATCACCGATATTAGTCATCAACGGGCCACAGGAAAAACACACTCACGGGATTGGGTCGCCATCCATGCAACGCGTTCCAAAGCCAGGATTGTTCACCAGGGTTTCCACCACTTCAGACGCATTTGCATTTCCTGGTGCATCGTTACTGTTAAGAATGGAAACATAATCAATATGACATCTGGAAAACCATCCCACCCTAAAAGCCATAATCCTAGTTGGACCCCAAAGATCGTCTTGGTAGCAAAGTCATCCAGTTCAAAGACACACAGCCATAAAACTTGTAAGTACCAAAACTAAAGACGGAGATTTCCTTGGCAGACAAGTAGCCCCCATACCCGCTCTGTGGTAATACCTGCCTGTTTGTCTGGTTCAGGTTTAGAGTGACTTCAGACTTTATTTCAAGTGGGTGCCCTCTAGGTTGTGACTACCCATCAGAAGTACTTAAAGATCCTTCTCGGGAAAAGCATGCTTATAGTAGCTATAAGTTGAAATTGTATAGTGACTTCATCAGGGACTTGGTACTAAATGCTTCCAGTTTAAGGTCTTGCAACCATAAAACCTGGACTGTAAACTTGGTCTTTCATTCTTGCCCAGTAATCACCCATCTTCTATTTAGTGATGAATTCTTCATCATCAAATTAATGACCAAGTGATTTTCTCTGAGTCCAGTCTTGGGTCATAGTCTTAAAACCTGTGAGTACCAATACTCTAAAGACTTAGACTTTCCAGTGACCAGTGCAAGAACAATTATTTGTCTGTCCTGTAGTAGCAGGCGTGTCCTTGTTGGGAACTTTAAGAATGATCTGTGCACCGATGATTTTCTTCAGGGACTTGGTAGAAAGTGAACGAGTCTATTTTAATATCTTACCGACATAAAACATGGGTGCACCACTTTTAGGGTTTTCCAGTGACCAGCATCATTTTCTTCAGTAGGATTTCAGATTTCCCCAGGAACTTGGTAGTAACAAACCCGGGAGCAGCACAACTTCCCCTCCATTAATCAATCAAGGAAATCCATCAAATGCCCATCAGCCATGATATAAATGCTCATTATGCGTAAAATCCTCGTCCCTCGTGTTGGCTCAAGCGCACACACACTAAGCACATACTGCAGGTCCATAAAGACCACCGATATGGCTCTCGGCCAACAATGACCACAAGCAAGTCGGCCGTGTGGATTATTATAGTGCTCATTGTCTCATTTCGAGGCATCTCCATGAAGGTCGTACGGCCATTTCCTTAGCCACCAGTGAGCGTAATCGAAGTGGTCCCGTTGTAAAAATGGATTATGTGCAGCCATCTGTTCTGCAATTAACAATGGCTGGGTTACCACAGTGTTCCAAGGTAATAAAAAGCGGACTCGGGCATTGCGTATATACACCGCAAAGGCGGAACTAATGAATCCGGGCACCAAGCAAGAGCTGAGCTATTAGAGGGAAGCTTTAAGAAAGGCGCAAGGCTAACATAGTAACAGAGACTAGCAGGGTTCACAACCTCTTCCATCATAATGACTCATCAGTGTGAGGTAAACGGGACGGTTTATGAGGCACGCCTCCGTGGAGAGACGTGGCGCGTGTCGTCGCTTTTAAGTGGGCACTTTCAAGGTCACTCGAGCGAAAAGACAATATTCGGTAATTGGTCAGAGCGAAGGTCGATGAAATGTAGTTTGAAAATTACAACTATGGAAAAAGTTGTTAACAAGGCTACGCTACCATATCGATGAGAAAAACAGGACGTCAGCCAAGAAAAAAAAAAAGTTTGTTCATATTATTAACTCAAAGATGGATCGGTCTGGTCTTTTGGATCTTTTGGAGGATAAGAACAAATAAACTGCAAACCATAAACATGGACGCACACCACTTGGCGGCGTCATCACATCAGCTGTCTATTAATCTGAAATGTGTCGGTGCTGCTGTCTTGTTTAGCAACTTAGCACAACAGAACAGAACGAGCTCTGAATGTGCCAGAGAGCTAAAATTGAATCGTACAATATGAGTCATGGCTACAATTAATTGTGTTAAGGCAACATCAGGGGAAATAAAATACCTGCTGGCTTGGATAGATTATCTTTTTAGATAAGAAGGTTTTCTTTTAAACAAGCGAATGGCACTGGGTAATGTCTAAATCCTTTGGGGGTCCACCCAAGAGAGCAGTGAGCGATGAGGCGACAGCGATATGCTAATCCAGTCCTCGAAGGATTACGCACATACAGTGTTGGAACTGTGAACTGATTGAGATGTCAACAGAAGTCTCCCAAGGCCTTGTCACTTATTGCGAGACTGCCGATAGAGATGATGCGTGCGAACCAGTGACGAAATACCTGAAGAAGGTGGTCTGAGGCAAGCCATACATCCACGGTTGCAGTTCCAGACTGGGATATTCAGAAAATGGCGGAACGATGAGGGAGAAGATCAGGGAGAGGCACACGAATACAGCAGGCAACACCACCTAAAATGATAGTACAGGATCAGCAGTCCAGATAAATCCCACGCAGCTGTACTGGGAGATTATAGTACACTACTTGGGACAGCATCAGCATTGCTGTATCGATATATTAAAGCTGGTGAAACGATGATTTTCTACATCAGGATGGTTCATCATCAGTTTCTTGTATTCGTTGCTGGATACTTTTTGTTTCGTTAAAAAAAATCCAATTCTCTCAGACATAATTCGTTTTTCCTCATTCCATTGTTAAAGGTCAGATATCTTTAAAGCTTAATTACGTGTTTGGGAGAGTCGGGGTAAGGGACTGGCGTACGCATGATTAATTGGCCTGGTGCGCAAGTTTGCAAATTTCCACTGTTGGAAATCCGAAAACTCACGTCGCCGCCGCCGCCGCCGCCGAGAAGCAAGATAAAGAGCGAGTGATGAGACTGAAAAGCTTAATGACAGACGGTCCTCTCTCTCCTTCGTTCTCTCTTGTTCTCCCTTATTCTCTTATTTGACAGTAATTGCAGGTGACAGCTGGTACTTCTCCTATTGAGAGCGCAGCGAAAAACAAAGTCATTAAGGCTTCGTAAAAGCCAAAGCACTCGCCATGAACAATGCATGAGTTTATCGGGGATTTCAAGACGAGGGGGGCCAGGCTGGACCTGGAATGGCTTTAAACACAAAAAAATGATTAGTTTTATGATGGGGTTCATCACACTCAAGTGTATTTCCGTGATGAATATGCAATCGTGAGCGTCGGGCCGCGACTGGTCGCCAACTTGAGTGCCACGTTAATCACCGCTTTTGTGTATCGGGGGCTATAATGTCTCCTCACAAAACAAAGACATTTGCTGACAAAGGGAGTTTTTAGCTAAATAAAGGAATTTAGAAGCCAGGGTATGCCTCAGGGCTCTATCCTAGAACCACCTTAGTTTTGAGTCTTTTATACTTCATGCCGTCACGCTAAGAACATAACTGCCTAACATTTTTGCAACATCTGCTTTGGACTATGGAGAGTCATTTCCTGAAGAAAAAAAAATTGAGTTAGGAAATTTTATTATTAACGTGTCAACATGTGAATCAATACATAAAGCTGCACTTTTTCCGCAGATGGGACTATAACTCCGGTATGTAACTGTGAGCGTCAAGTCTAGATCGGTGAAACGTTAATCATAATCAATACACAAAATTGTACACTACTTTTACGCAGCTCAGCATCCGCGCTAAACTTGTGTTTTCACCCAACTTGTTTTTTGATACATTGAGACATTTGGTAAAAATGCTCCACATACCCTATTATTAGTTTAGAATTAAATCTTCACACAGCAGCTGTCAGAATTGATGACATCTGATGGCTTGCTGCACTTATCATAGCATTGGAAATAATTGTCGTACCTTGGTAACCCGCTCCTCGTGAAATGAATTGTGACGCTTCGGAAGTGTGCTCTGTTTATTGGGTTTGACTTCAGAAATTATAGAGAAGAGAAACAATACAGAGGTCCACTTAATGGGCTAATTGCGGCCTGTCATCTGTGCAATTATGGTGTGGTTGTATTTAATATGCGACTAATGAAAACACATGATTAGCATGCAACATGAAAGGGACAAAAAAAAGTTTGCCTTTTGAGTGCCAATCACAGACATGAGGTGGGCGGGATCGTAGCCAGCGTGGAGAGACAATGACTGCATGAATGCATTGACATGGACGGCATCATTGAATCTTCATTTTATTTCATATCGTTTATTTTCAATTCAACCCTGTAATATGCAAATACATCAGTATTATCTCTATCGATATATTCTGATGTTGGTTTCTTCATTCCGATGCAATATATTGCGATACCAAAATTTGGTGTGCACATACTAAGACAGCATCAGTTTGGGGGTTATACAAGTACGTGACGTTGGCTTATGGATGCTGGTGGCTTACTCCAAGTTACTCAAACAGGCCATCTTTTCCAGACAACACTCACAAGAGCCTCCCAAGCATCCCTCTTGTGTTCCCCTTCATTTCATCAATATGACAGACGGAGGCCATTACCTGGGCAACGAGTCCCTTGCGGCTCCTCCGGGCGTGGTGGAAGCGCTTGATGAAGAGAGCCAGGAACTGCCTCCTGATCAGCTCCCACCCGCCGATGACCGTCGAGCCCCGACCGCCAACACCGGTGTCCCTCTGTAAACCTGATGTGGACACGGACCCCCGCCAGGTTGCTTATCACGTCCACGACAACAAGCGGGCAGAGCGTAATGAGCTGCTCGGGTACCGTGTCAAACGTACCACCTGCTCCTTTTGCATTTGCATGGCTTTGAGATTATTTTGTGGTCATTTTGGGACTACTGTACTTTTAATTTAAGTGACAAACCACATGTTGGAAAAAAAACATGTTGTTTAATTTGAACTTTAAAAAAAAGTTTTTAAATGTTTTTTGTATTTCACACTTTTTAAAAGGACATTTACAATTTCTGATGACAAATTTCCCCCAATCCAAATTAAAATTTTTGCTTATCACATATAATGTATTATTATTATTATTATTATTATTATTGAGTAATTCATTTATTTATTTATTGAATTATTATTATTATTTTATTTTTTTCCAGGGGCCAGTATTCTGACAAAACAAAGATATTTGCTGACAAAAGTAGCTTTGAGCCTAATGGAAGAATTTAGAAGCAAGGGTGTGCCTCAGAGCTCCGTCCTAGATCCACTGATATACTGTGTTTTTAGTCATTTATACTTCATATGTAAATCAATAAACAAAGTTGCAAGCCCCTGAAGACTTTTGTGATCAACGTGAGATACAAATAAGCGTGACTTGGCTATTATTATTAGCAGTTTAAACACCTGCGTATGAAAAAAATCCCCCCCCCCCCCAAGTCCCCTTTTACAGGGTGTTAATTTTGATCACTTAAAAAACAAAAAATCAATATAAAAAAAATGAAGAATATATATTTATGAAAAATACCGATCTTTAAAAAAATGCACACTAACTGCTAGCATTTGGTATTTCACAAATTCTCATGAGAATCCAGGGCAACATAAGTCATCATTGACTTAATTGATATCCATTAGTTCTCTCGCCACTCCGTCTTATTAATTTCCTTGTTGTCAGCATAGCAACTGGTAACATGTTAGCATTTTAAACCAATCAAATATATTTGGAGGAACAAACTTACCTTCCACTTGACTGGCAAACATTTCCATGTCACCTGCATCGAAGCAAAGAAAAGCAAAAGCATGCAAGTGACCTAGCTGCATTATTAAATGCTTCCGCTGCACTTTGTTTTTCTTTTTGGTTCATGTTCTGAAATAGATGCAATGAGACTTGCCGCTCGGCTCCAGTTCCGTTTCGGGATGGACGGCGGCGGCCGAGATGCTATTCCGCTTTGTTGCTGTGGGAATTAAAAATAAAAGATGCTGTTTTGGCCTGACCCAATTTAGGGTTATAAATAACATTTAAAAAGTCGGCGTATTACTGCTATAAACGGGACTTACTTGAAATGTCTGCTGCATCCACTCCTGAATCTTCAGCGACCTTCAAAAAAATCTGTGAGAAGAAAGCTTTTAGTGTAGCCCGATCTGTACTCAGGGTTTTATTTGTTGGGATTTAAACAGGTGATAGTAATAACAACAATATTAGTCCAGTCAAGCTTGTGTGTATAGCACTTTAATCACAAAATAGTTTCCAGGGGCTTGCAACTTTGTGTATTGATTCACACAAAAATATAAAAGACAAAAACACAGTAGCAGTGGTTCTAAGACAGAGCTCTGAGGTACACAATAAATTCATTTATTTGGTGAATCTATTTCTAAAAGGAATTTTGTTTGACATACCTCCTCCAGTGTGGTGTCAGAGATGCCATAGCTGGTCAAACCCAGGTCGGCCATGGCAAGGTCCAGCTCGTGGAAGAGCCGGGCAAATGTGCCGTCGTGGGCACCGTCGTAGGGCAGGACGTAGGTGATCTCCTGGCCGATGCGCTCGAAGAAGAGCGCCCGTGGGACGTTGCGACGCACCAGCTCACCCAGCGCTGTCAAATCTGCCCAGACAAAGGAAAGTCTTAAAATGTGAATTTGGACAAAAGTTTTAATCTGACAGCTAAAAAAAGTATTTTTTTTTCTTTTCTCTTTTTTTTTAACAGAAAAACAAGGCGGCCACAATGTTGAGGATGGCATGAATGAACGTGATTCAATGATGCTGATCTTGCACCTGTAGGTTGGACTCCGTTGTAGGTTCCACTCCCGATGGCCGCATACTCATGGACGCTGCTTCTCCTTGAAGGACGTTCGCGCTCCTGCCAGAGATGCAATTGGATTAGAAGCAGATTGCTCGGCCACTTAGAATGATGAACAGTGACTCCTCGACAACGCCGGTCTTGTACTAACTGAATAACGGCAGCCGCATTTTCCACATAATGCCGCTAATTAAAGTGGAATGTGCCAAATGCGCTCGTTTAGATCCCAATTAATGGTGGCGATGATCACCAGGTCAAACAAGCATTCAAATGTTTGTTCAATTCATTTTTCAAGAAAACAATTATTTTTTAAAGAAAAACAAAACATAATTGCATGAGAATTAAGTTTTATTTTTTCTTATTAGATCCACATTTTTCCAGACAGAAATATCATAATTGCACAACATACAAAACAAAGAAAATAAAGTGTTGGACTCAGTTATATAAAAAAAAGAAGAGAAAAAAACGAATATTTTTAAATGAAAAAAGTCCCTTTTTAAAAGAGAAACCATTCGAGACTGAAGTCATATTGTCTCTAGAAAAACAAACAAAAAAACGCCTTTATATGTTTTTTTTCCCTCCAAGAAAAAAAGTTGTACACTCATTTTCTTATCAAAGTCTTGATCAAGTGAATTTTTTTTTTTATAATTTGAGATTAAAATAAATTGTATTTGGAAAAAAGTAGGGTCTAATTTTTTAACCTATAATCATATGGAAATAAAGTTGTATTTTCCAATGATTTATGGCCTGTTTGTCTGCGTGTGAGCTTGTGTGTGTGAGTTGTGGTTTACAGCAGCTCAATCTAACCCTCAAATTTTTTTTCACTTCACCCAGAATCTAACTTCAAAGCAAGCTTCAGATCCACTGCTAGAGCTCACTTGAAAGTCAAAGCTTGGCTGCCAAACCTGGTATCAAGTGTGCGTACCTTGACCAGCGTGAGGTAGTAGCCTGTGCCGAAGCGTTTCTTCAGGAAAAGGGACGAGCCGCAGCATCGCATCCTGCCGTGGGCGATGATGGCGATGCGGTCGCCCAGGATGTCCGCTTCGTCCATGTGGTGCGTGGACAGGATGATGGTGCGGCCTGAGGAGATGGGGGTTACTTTTAGCCGCTAATCGCCATGGCAACAAAGCAGCGCGGCGCGCGTGGGTGAGAATTAAAATCTTGATAGAGACCGAGGTTACCATGCAACAGGCCAGTTTATTTTTAGCTCCTTTTCTTTTTGGAGGGAATAGAGCGGCAATAGACTTCGTGGGCAAAATCACATTATTAGCATTGGAGGGGCCAATTTCAACAGATTGATGTGATATTTTGTGCAATAATGTAGTATTAGGACCAACTCAGTATGGGAAAATGAAAACATTACACCTCAAAAATTGGAAGCAGAGGAGGATAAAGTAGTTTAAAAAAAAAATCTAATTCATCATAAAATATAAAGTTGTATTTCCTAGAGTAAAGTCTATTTTTTAAGTTGTAATTTTAACTTTCCGAGATCAAATGTCTTAATTTTATAAGAATAAGGACCAATTTTTCAAGGGCAAACATAACTGTACCACACATTTTAATTGAACCAGGAAAAAGTATATATATATATATATATATATATATATTTTTTTTTTTGTTGTTGAAAAAAACCATCTGAAATCATATGAGAAGACGATTGAAACTTTTAAGATCAATTGTAATTGTACTAGGACAAAGTTATATTTTCTCCAGACAAGAATTTGTAATTGTATGACAATAAGGTCAAAATTTTCCATGACAAAAGTCACTCTCTGACAGGAATAAAATGTGTCAAAAAAAAATTCAGTACAAAAGTCAGTCTCGTGAAAATGTTTTTTTTTTTTTACAGATAAAAACAATTGTATTTGTATGGGAATAACATTTACATTTTAAAGAACAAATTTAATTTGACTAGAATAAAGTTGTATTTCCTCAGGACAAAAAGTAACTTTTCTGCCACAAAAATGAGACCTTATTGATGTACGATTAGGACTTTTTTGTTCAAGTGCGACCATGTTTCATTTGGCAAAGCGCACCCGGCGTTCTCAGATTCCCGCCGTATGTGTTAATGAACACGTGTGGCGTGATAGGAAACTCCCGCAAATGCCTCGCCATATTTGACATTGCACTCACTATGACACCTTTCTAATCATCCACAGCAAAAACAGTTCAATTTTGACCTTTGACTTGATCATATGAAAAAAATATTTAATAATGTTCTGCCGCCTTATCAAAACACACACAAGCTTTCACGTTTGGCTTCACGGTTGCGACATGTAGCAGTTCAAAGGCCTCGGGCGGCAGGCTTCTGATGGCGTACCTTGTTTGTACTTGAGGAGCAGCTCCCAGATCCCCCTGCGGGCGTAAGGGTCCACCCCCGCTGTGGGCTCGTCTAAGATGACGACTTTTGATCCTCCGACAAAGGCGATGGCCACCGACAGCTTCCTCTGCATGCCGCCTGGAAACAGTCATCTGCTTGTCGGTGTGTGTGTGTGTGTGCAAGCATGTCAACAGGAAATTTCCTTTCATAATGAGAAAGGTGGTCCGCCGTCGCCCGCTGCGAGTTATTTTAGTCGCCGCTGTGGTCACGGCACATTCCATCAACCTGGGAAGTCAGATTCCAGACCGTTGGGCACTTCACTCAATTTAGCATGCGCAAAACAAACTGACATTCAATCAAATTCATTCTTCTACATACATACTTTCCTAATATTTTGTCATTATTTATACTATATTTAAACTAGTGCTGTCAAAGTTAAATAATTGCTAAAAAAAAATGTATTGCATTAATCGTGCATTAACGCAAATGAATCATACTATTTATTTTGACCACAGATTATCCTTAAATTGACAGCGGATGGTTACGTTCAAAATAGAACAGGTTGTGTTTGAGCAATAAACATAACTACATGCATTAAAGTAAAGCCTTTAATAAATCTTTGCGTATGACATTGAAAATATTTGTTCATGTTAAACAATTGGGGTCAAATTTGTTTTCATTTTAAATTATACAGGTAATTAACCGATTAGAAAAAGATGAGGATGAGTGAGTGCAATGGATCAAAAAATGTTGAAAAAAAGTATTTTTAATTAAGTGATTAATTGAGATTAATCAAAATTCTAAGATGTGATTTATCTGATTAAAACATTTAATCGTTTGACAATTATTCAAATGTACTATTCCGACTTCATCCTCTTAACTCATTCACTCACAGCCATTTTCACTGAAGCAGCCCCCTTCGTTCCCGGCTGTTTTACTGGATTTTGACTGATTTTGCAAGGCCCACAGAATATTCTGTTCTATTGCTATAAAAACATGGAACCTACCAAAAGAAAGATTAGAGTCTGTTCTTTCAAAAAAAAAGTCTAGCATTAGAATATAGCTAAATTTCATTATTATTCACGGACCTGTTCAAAACACTGGGGAAAATAGCTTTTTGCAACATGGCCCTGATTGATCTCTTATACTCTGCTGCCACATGTTGGCCGTTTTTTGTAATAACTACCATTGCTTTTAAAAAACATTTAAAAAAAACGTATAAATACGTTTTAGGACCATGCCAATATTTAAAATAGAACGTTTTTATACATTTTGGGGAGCAAATGAGTTAAAGATAGACTATTAGACTCCCGAAAGTGCTGCTGTTTTGGTTAGCAGCCCACCTGACAGGTTTTTGGCCAGGTCCCGTCTCTTGTGCGGCAGGCCAACGTCCAGGATCATCTGCTCCATCTCGGAGTCTATCTCTGCGCGACTGCGTCCCTTTAGACGGCCGTAGAAGTAGATGTGCTCCTCCACCGTCAGCCTGTGAATGGAAAACAGCAAAATATTATGCAAATAAAGTTGAAACTATGATGAAAATAAAATAGTAATAAAATATGATGAGGAATTTTTCCAGGGGAGTCATAATACTGCGCAAAAAGTCATTTCCCAAGAATAAATGTGCAGTATTATGTAAATAAAGTCAAATAATTTTATTTTCCAAGAGTACAGAAAATACATTTAAAATTACATTAATAAATTAAAAGCATTACATAAAGTCAAAATATGAGAATAAAGCTGGAAGATTTCGAAGAGCGAAAAAACATAACTTGCCAGTGTAGTTATAATATTATAGAAAAAAATGACTCAATATCATGTAAGCAAATTCTAAATATTACAGTAAATATATTAGCATAAAATTGTAATATCAGAGAAAATGTTTGTATTTTTTTCCCGTTTATGTTTATTTGCACATAGACAAAAAGAATATATAAAAAAAAATGTTGTAAAATTAAAATGTGCAGGAGAGATCAGGAAACCCATATCAGGTTTATAAAAGAGATCTCACCTAATTCATAATCTTCATATATATATATATATATATATATATATATATATATATATATATATATACATATACATATATATATATATATATATACACACACACACACATATATGTACTGTATATATATTTTAAGTTTAAATATGCAAAAAAAACAAAAACAAACCTTGTCCCAATCTAAAAGGAATTAAAAGCGAAAAAGTAAGCATGTTTTATCTTACTCGTTGAAGAGGACGTTGTGCTGGGGGCACATGCCCAGGTGCCGCCGGACGGCATCCACGTCCGTGCGGATGTCGTAGCCGTTGATGAGGGCCGTGCCCGACGTGGGCGGGAAGAGGCCCGTCAGAATGGACCTGCACGGGAGGACGCGTTTAGGATTGGGAGAACAAATAAATGCTACATTCAAATAACAGGCCTTATTTTATCAGGCCAATTTGTTTTCGGGGAAAAAAAACATAACCACGTCCTTATAACAGTCGTCACATGCATATTTTTTTTCTAATTTGGAGAAATTATGTAATTACAATTCCTGCCTATTGGGGTTCCTGGAATAAAAAATGGAGGCGTCTTCTTGGAGCGAGGTGTTTATTTGTTGGATGATGTGACTAATTAGTCACGACATGCATCATGCAAATAAACACCTCTGTCAAATAAAAGGTCTTGGGACATGGGAAAAATTTACATAAACAGTAATTGCATTGCTTTAATATCCACTATGCCCCAATCAAGCAAATGAATGCATTCCTCATATAAGAGGCTTCAATTTTTCCCTGTCAGAAAAGGCTCATAGGGACTTGCATGGTGGTAGTTTTTCCGGCTCCGTTGTGGCCCAGAAAAGAGGTGATGTGATTCTCGTAGAAGTCCACACTCAGCCCGTCCACAGCAAGCTTGTTGCCAGTCTTGTAGATTTTGACAAGATTACGTACCGACACCCCGACTTTTAAATTGGGGTCCGATTTCTCCAGGTATTCTTAAGAAGAGACAGAGGAATGAGATGGATAACAACATGAAAATATTAAAATAGTAATTTTATGATTTTTATGACAGAAAAATGACAGAAAATGTCCTTTCTAAATGTCAAATATGACACGTTAAGTCTATATGTGACTACTGGGCAAAACAAAACAGTGGAGAAACCTAATTGCACGTAGGCGAGACCAAAAATAGGCCGTGATGTTAATTGGAACGAAAGTGTCATCATCACCTCCCTTCAATAAGAAAGGTGCTAATGTTAGTCACCTGCGCATCCTACACTGCATGTGCGGTGTGGTTTCATGTTACCGTTGTGCAAGCCACCAGGTGCGTCCTTATGCAAATGGTCGTCAGGCACAGAGGGGCTGCCACACCAGTAAGATGCTGTGAACGGGAAGTACCACGGTCTGGGGATCCCATACTGGCCTGGGATCAAGTGCCGATGACACGATAAGCAAAAATTAGTTACAAAAATTATTTCATTACTGATGCATACTGGAACTTCATTTGAAGCCGCATACCTGGGAAGACGTTTTCGATGTACCAAGCGAGTGTCCAGTAGAGGGCGGCGTCAAACAGCATCATGGCAATGGCCACGACAAAGGTGTAGCGTTCGCCCTCTTCGGGACTTCGCCCCATGTTGGACCACTGGATGCCGACGCCCTGCTCCTCGTATTTGGAGAAGTTCTCGCAGCCGAAACCGAACGCCACGCAGGACAATAAACTCTGAGGGGAACAGGAAACGGGCGCTTGCGTGACTGTTTACAGGTAGCAAAGCACACAGGTACACAGCTTGTTTGATGCCGCGTGGCATCCAGAAACACCCATAAAAAATGCTTTTGCATACCCATTCAAAACAAATCATAAATCCTGCACGGAGGGGAAATTGCCAGTGACGCTTTTGCCCATGAAACATTAGCCGCCGCCGCCTATCGCTCTGCATCATCGTGTTGCTTGCCAGCTGCCGCCTCACGCCTCATTTGCTCGCAGCATTTGTGCTCCGGAAGAAGCATTTCCTGCGGCTTCCGAGGCAAACCGTCACCGATTCCGACTGCGCTTGGGCGAGCGGATTTGTCACTGGGGCTGTTGTACCCGTAACCTTCTTGTTATGTTTGTTTCTTTAGTTGTCGGAAAGGAACAAACACCACTGAAGGGTTAAGCGGCACAATGGGTTGTCTCTTGGGAACACACCAAAAAACGGTACAAAAACAGAGTTATGAAAAGATTGTGCAGTTGCGTTTTGGGACGTACCCTCAAATGTTAACAGCTTGGGATGATACCAACAAATATTATCCCTATTAACATGGGCGGGACAGAAATGGACTCAAGACTTTACCAGTTTGACCCGGAAAGCCATCTGCTTTGTCTTTAGAATGGAACGGTTTCACTTTCAGGAAAAAAAATAAAGCAACCTGAGATGTTCTGAATAATTGGGTAGGACTTTCCATATGAAAATGCGAGGGAGATGCATTGCGGGTATTCTTAGACATAAAAGGATTGCTACCTCTGTAGGAAAAAGAACAAATGCAAATATGCCTGGAGCTCTGGTTTGGAACACGGCCGCCATCTGGTCGTCGGAATCCAGGTGAAAAAATTCCACTCGGATTAAAGACTTCATTATCAGTGACAATGTAAGAGGAGAGCGTGCATCCCTTGACACGGTGTAATATCATCCAGGAGGAGAGAAGAAAAACCTCCGGCCTGATAAAGTGCAGGGATGATCTGGATAGCGGCGCGGTCAGGGAAACATTGCTTATGCTAATTAGCGGGCTAAAAGGCTATCTGTCTTGAAGAAGCAGGGGAGAAAATAAGATCTCAGCACTTTCGGGAACTATAAGGCATTATATATTAAGTGAGCAGGAGAGTTTTTGCTAAGGGCTAATGGTGAGGAAGTCTACCTCCCCTTGTATGCTGCCGCTAATTGCAATTAAAAGCTCATCAAGCTAGATTACCGAATGAATTGAGGGCTGGAAAACTCAATTCAAACCCAAAATCTAAACCATGTTCCGCAACAAACACAAATCCTAAAACTTAACCACTAACCCTAACCTCTAAATTGAACATTAACCCGAATATCTAACCCCAAACCAAAGACCAATCCCCTAAACCTATTTTAACATAAAGATCAAAAGCCTAACCTTAACATTTTACCCCAACCAAAAACTCATTAACCCTCCTCTAACACACCACTCTAACTCAAAACTCAAACCGTAATGCCAAGGCCTTAACTCAAACCTTAACACTAAATGCTTAATCCTAACAACTAACTCTAATCTATAATCCAAACTCTAAAGCCTTACCCAAAACATGTTAATCATAACATATATCACTAACACAACTATAACCCAAAACATCACCTCTAACCCTAACATACAAACCTTATCCAACCCAATCCTAACTCTAACTTGACCAACCAGACCAATCATGTTTTCCAATTTGAAAACACCAGAACAAATAAACCCGTCCATCCAAATGCTTTCCTTAATGGTCGGGAATTCAGACTAGCAAGTCATGGGTAGCTCACTACAGATGACTAGATAGGAAGGATGAAATCAGGTGCCGATAAAAAATATTACTGTCTGTCAACATTGATTGCTGCTATTCATTTGACTTATGAGAAAATTGTCCACACAAGTTGTTGAAACGGGCAAGGAACGAAACACGCTCGCACTGACAACCTCTCCCTGGCGACAGTAAGGATTGAGAAAGTCATACGTCTTTGTCTGCGGAAAGGACAGCTCGAGGACAAATGATTGTGGCACTGTCATAAAGGTCACAGAAGAATGACTGAAAGTTGATCAATGGTTCATCTTACAGGACGGGCCCCATGGATTTCTCTGTGGGGTGTACGTATTGCCAAGAGTAACTTCAAGGGTTTTAAGCAAGCCTCAAAAGGTAAAAAGACTTTGCTATTTCAGTATGTCAAACATGCATATTTTTTCACGAGGAAATCCATCAGGAACATCCCTCAAGTCTTACCACAGCAACCTTGACTCCGAAACCTAGGACGTCCCTCCAGGCGTAGCAAAGGAGATGCGGCAGGTAGAGGACAAAGTAGATGAGGCCGCCGCACGCCGCTGCCAAGTTGGCCTTGGAGAAGAAGACGCTGATGAAGAAGCACTGTGTGACGGTGGTCAGGCAGAACACCAACAGGAAGACAAAGATGACGGTGGGGTCGCTGTACTGCAACACTTTGCCATACTGGGGTACAAAGAAAGAATTGCGAGTTGACAGCAGAAGAAGAACACATCATCAAAATGTATGGTGAAAATGAGGGATTGTCTGGCTAAGCAAAAGTAGATTCAGATTTTGTTGTTTTTAACTCATTCAATGCCATTGACGGCTATGGACGTCAAAGATCCGTTGCAACTGGACGGGCAGTGAATGAGTTAAATTTCATTCAAAGGAGGACCCAGACGCCTGATTTTGAGTTTTTGGAAAGACAAAAAGTGAAATGTTTTTGCATGACCATGGCTGGAAAACCCAAAGAACTAGAGACTAAACCACTTTGAGACCTTGGGAATCACATTTGTCTGTAAGGCTAATTTCAAAATGCATTCATTTTCTCTTACTCCCTTCCAGTGTAACTCTCCAAAATGAGGCATTGGGTCCTCCCGGAATCATTTCTAAATCAGTGGAATCACCTTGAGTATAAGAGCAAGGAGCAGCGAGCTGATGGCTAACGGCAGCGCGCTGGACACGGCCCAGCTCAGCCAATAGATGGCGCTTCTCAGGCCCATGATCCTCACCGTCTCCTTAAGTCTGGCTTCTTTCTCGGCAACAATACTCTTAACGACCATGGCCACCGAGTAGATCCAGGCGAGAGTCATGTATAAGGGCAGTGAGCGCGCCAGAGCCCGAAGGAACCTGAGGGGGCCACACCAAGACCAGACAAACACTTTGTTTATCACTTGTCAGGCTGACTTGTGAGTACCGCGATCCAAAAATGTCTTCAATAAGGACACAGGAGTCGTCTTTCAGGTTGTTCTTCAAGTCCATGCCTTCAAGACTTGGACAAATGACCAAAACTTATGATTATGGTCACATGGAGCCCACAATCCAAGTTTTACCTGCAATTTTCAGTTTGACCCAAAGACTGTTGGTTGTGGACCATGCTTTGATACCCCTCTATAAGGAAATGTTTTTTTTTTGGTACCCAGAGTTTAATGCAGCTCAGGATTTTACAATTAGACATTCATGGAGGCTAAAACCATTTTTGTGTTCTCGCGGTCTTGTTGGCACATGCAAATGACACAATTCTGACATTCTCCCCGATGCCGCAACACTGAAAATGAACAGATCGTCACGGCTTCTTAATACCCCAATTAATGATTCTCACACGTCTGTCCAAGACAAAGAAACACAGAATCAATCAGCAAAAGCATAGGCTGCAATTATAGGCCACTTGAGGCATAAAAAGTGACTTGAAGGGAAAATCCAACCTGAAATTTTAGAAACAATTGCTAGAAAAAGCACTTTAAAAATGGCGACCGGACCGGTTGTTGTCCCACCTATTCCAAAATTACCCGTATGATAATTACTGCTCAATTCGCCATTATTATTAATGCACTGAACCAGGCAGCAAAAATTATCATTTAGAGCTTGTCATTTGAATACACATCGCTCCTCCAAGGCACTCGGCTAACTGGATTTATTGTTATTAATGTTTACACATTGCTCGTGGCTTGCAAACACATTACATTGACGGGCGGAATTGCATTGCACCCAGCTGTTCAAACACCCGTTTTTGTTTACCAGACACATTTCACAATTATGCTGCAAAATAATTGATTAGGGCGAAGTGAACTAGCCATCATCTTTAAATCGTTAACAATGCCTCCTGCGACACAAGGATGCGCTCTCTTTCAATGGAACATAATGAGGCCGTCGCCGCGAGCGTTTTGTGCGTCCGTCTTGGTTTTTATTACTAGAGGAATGCCGACACCAAGGCCGCTGTTGCTGTACTAACACCAGAGTTAAATAGCAGCGAGCGACCCGCTGGCCTTCAGATAATCAACCCTAATTGCATCACCAACACATGCGGTGCCAAATATCCACGGCTCGACTTGCATAACAGGAAGCCTGCTTGAAAGCAAAGGTGATGCAACGGCGGGAAATAACAAACGCTGCTGCTGTGATCTTAATTTCAATAAATTGGGTTGCAAGAGAGAAATAGATCATGGGGGAGGTGTGTGTGTGTGTGAGTGTGTGTGTGAGGGGGGGCGGGGGGTAAATCACGGGCAATTATTTGACCCCACAGCCTCTAATGATTGGTGATTAGCAAAGCTTTACCAAAACGCAAGGCGCGACCTGACAAACCCAATTTAGGGCGTCGGGTTATTTGGAATCTGATCTGATCCGGCGTCCATTAGCGTGCCTCGTTTTGTTTACACTGACCTTGAGCATGACACTAAGTAGGACGCACGGAATGGCGAGCAGAATCATGTTCTCGGCGAACGTCGCCAGCCAAAGGGCACTGTCACGCACGCCCACCGCTCGCAGAACCTCCTTGAGCCGCAGCTCCTTGTCCAAAACCAGGCTTTTGATGGTCATGCATGTGGTGTACATGAAGGCCAGGACCAGGAACATGGGGAGGATTCCGCCGATGGCTCGGATGAAACTGTAAGATATTTTTAAGAATTGCATCGACAGAGTGGGGACTCTAACGTAGCTCCCCGGATGGCAACATTGCAGAGTGACCACATGTCAGAACCGACTGGAAGGCACACATCCCGTAACGTAAGACTCTTGGACACACTTTGTGGTCAACGCTGTGTGTGCTCCTCAGCTGGTGCTGTTGTTTTGGTTAGCAAGGGACTTCAAATGGCATCAGAGGTGAACTGATCGTGTGTTCACAAGCGATAAGTACAGATACCACATTTTCATCAAACCTCTTCATCATGATTCGTCCACCTGAAACTGCAATTTCAGAAACATCAGCATAATCTTTATGTATGCTAAAAAAAAACAATTTTTTTTTTTCCCGGTAGCTGGAATCACTGAAGTACTTTACCAATAAGGACAATATAACAATAGGACATACCCGCATTATATTATCAACAAAAATATAAACACAGCACTTTTGTTTTTGCTCCCATTTTTTACGAGGTGAACTCAAAGATCTAAAACTTCTTCCACATACACAATATCACCATTTCTCTTAAATATTGTTCACAACTAAATCTGTGATAGTGAGCACTTCTCCTTTGCCGAGATAAACCATCCCACCTCACAGGTGTGCCATATCAAGATGCTGATTATTAGACACCATGATCAGTGCACAGGTATGCCTTAGACTGCCCACAACGAAAGGCCACTCTGAAAGGTGCAGTTTTGTTTGATGAGGTAGGGGAGGGGGGTGGGGGGGACTCATAAAACAAATTTCATGTCAAACTGATTCAATTGGAGGTCTGAATCTGTACCATCCCCCTGCCACCTCAAAAATAATTCATTCAATTGACCGTTTGGACAACTGACTAATCAGGCCTAAATTGAATCAACCAATGCGATCCACCAAGCTTTCAGATGACTTCTGTCTGGATCCAAATACCGTACATTCATCTTCATCTGCTTCTCTATAGGGCGATTGGCATCACCTGACTCTCAAGGTTATCCTGTCGGTGTTGGACTCAAAAAAGAAGACAAAGAAACTGCTCTGCAGAAGGACATGTCGTCAATGCTGTGGCTGATATTTACAAGGCAGACCGATCTAACCTTCATAAACTCAATCAAAGCCTTTTGCGAGTTAGCTCATGTTAGCCGGCCGCCGTGAGTGACTCCATGCTGTTACAACAGCAATAAGGCCGTTCATAATGCCAGCAAAATGCCATGTCAATATCCTTCGGCTCCTGCCAATATAACAAAGTGCTCCCGTCTCTTTATTAGACAGTGACTGAGACGTCAAAGCCATTCCGATAAATATGATTTAGTTTAGCATCCGGATAAAGCGGCACCATATCACTACAAGAGCTGGAACAAATTAAATTAATACTTCAACAGCATCCATCCCCTCCAAATATCCTCCTTCACTAGCAACCACTGGCAAATTACAATACATCGGCCCCAATGCCAGTTTCTCAGGTTGCACAGAATATGGGACCGGAACCTGAAATTGAACAGGAAGTTGGCCATTTTGGTTTGAAACAATCATTTTACTCGAATTCTAGGGTTTGCACTTTTATGAACTCTGACTCAGGTATTCATCCATATGAGCCTTCTATACATGATGAATGATGCTCAATTTTGACAGCATAAAATTGGGTGTCCATGTCTAATTTAGCCATCTGTCTAGGATAACTACGCTATCAAATGTTGGTGGATCAATGGCATTAGAGTTTGATGGCCCACTGATTATTTCTTAAGTTGTAATTCTGTTCATCACATTAAATGGAGATCTCCAATCTGTCAGTAAATATACAATATATTAATGAGCCTTGTTCATAGCAGAACTGCTGACAATAATGTTGAAAAAGTTTGGGATTCCTCGTACTATCCTCTTCCCCCCCCCCCCCCCCCCCACTACTTTCCTTGACAAAGAGTCTTTGGAGGGATTCGACTTTAAGCATTTACCATATCACATATGCAAAAATTGCCTTGTGGCGCCTGGAAAGTTGAATCCTCAGCGAAGCAAAAGCAGTTTCTAAAGCCGAGGCGAGAGAAGCCGCGCGAATGCTAATGCCAGAAACGTCTCCGCAACAGCTGACGGCCTTCCGATTGCGTTAACTCCTTCGGCGGCGATTCCTCCCCGGGATCAGCCATGCGCGGTGCGTCCGACACCGACAACCTTGCCCCCAGATGCTCTTGAATTATACATGGTCGGATCGATCAAAGGTGCTTAAGTAATAGAACTCTGTGGTGGGTTGGCATTGCGCGGCTCCTGTTACATTGGCGGCCTGACCTAAATTTAGAGACGCTGAGAAACTGGTTGCTGTGAAAATCAAGAACTAAATGTAAACATGATACTATTTTAGATAATTGTTGAAAACACCAATTTAACGTATGTATTTTACTTGATGCAGGTTTTTCATTGGCAAACGTTCAAAAACAAATTCAAGGTAAAATGATTACATCTTGCATGTATTTAGTAAAATATTTACTGGAGAAAATGCGTATTGTACTAAAATACATGAGTGTTATTATTTTTAACATAATTAAAATGAACTAAAAAGTATTATTAGTATCTATATTAATTTACAGTACAGTATAAAATATGTGCTTGCATTTTATTCTCTTTTAAAGGTTACAATTAATCCTACATTATTTAATTCACAATACAATACATTGTAAGTGTTACTTTATTATAGTACCTGCTTGTCATTCTACTTTTAAGATGAATGGAGAAATCTAACTAAAAATTCCTTTCTGGTGGATAAAACGCTGGCTTGGCAAAAAAAAAAAAAGTTGCTCCATATGTAAACATGAATGCATCTCTTACACGCCGACTGCACTTTCGCCCCCCCCCCCCCTGAAATTAATCACCAAAGAAAAAAAACATGAATCTAAAAGAGCCAGCCCAGCATGTAATGGAAAGCATCCTTCGATGTGAGAATGTTAAAGGCCTATTGATGGAGATCGCAGCCCCGGGTTCCAAACAAGAGATGCCTGTGATTCCCGAGCGTGAGGAGGCACGGGGGCCAGCGATAAAGGATGTGTTTATGTGCTATCAGGCCCCATGGGGGTCAACATTTATCCCGCGGCATCATCACAGGCTCGGGCACATGGCGGCTCAATGGGAAGACAGCGGGAGTGAATGCACTTTAGTTATCTTCAGTGTAAAATGCCACAATGGGGGGAGGAGGGGGGATAGATGTGCGAATGGGGGGCAGGGGGGGCACTTGTGGTTGAAACAACCATACAAATACCACAAACTACGCTTTTGATTAAAAAATATAATAATCAGTGAATGTAAACTTGTAAGTGCAATACATTTGATTTAAATCAGTATTTCAGTACAGTTTTCTATTTTCCTAGTGTTAATGTTCAAAGTTTTCATGACATTAGTGTCTTACAATACTATTAATTACAATCTGAATACAATCTGCCTCATTTTTAAGAAACACTTGGGCTTACTATGCTATCACATTTTAATGTTGGTACTATGGATCGTTGCTAATACGAAAAATTTGCCTAAAATGGCCGCTTCAATTCACAAAATGGCGGACTTCCTGTCTTTTCAGATATAGGTTCTTCAGCCTTTTCGGTGGTTCTACTCTTGAAAGACACGCCTACCATATCATTGCGTATCTATATAAAACTTGGTCTGACCTTGCGGAGCTGAGTTATTAGCGTTTCACATTTTCACAACCTGGAAATGGACAGAGTGCATGTTGTTTATACTGGATCATTTGCGTGGATCAGAGAGCACTGATCCACCTTCCTACGTCGCCACAAGTTCCGTTTTTCGGTTGGGAATTATCCCATCTAACACAATGCAAATAGGCGACTGTTTAAATACGTCAATGAAAGCTTATAGTTCTTCCCATCCGTTTGACTTGGAGAGTTAAAATAATTACCGCCACGATCCTTTCTCATCTCTCTGTTTCAGTGCATCTTCCTTTGTCTGATTCCTCTTTCAATTATTCATGAATGAAATAGCAATTTTCAAGGGTTAATAATTTATCGGATTGCCCGTGTGGCGGCACGGGCGAGGGAGTAAATGGTGTTGGGACTGAGGGTATTGCAGAGCTTTATGGCTTCCATTTATCTTCTGTAATTATTAATCGGTCCTCTCGGGAAGATGGAACGCGGCCACTGAGGGGGCCGGCGACTGTCCGATTTGACACCGTTATGAAACCGCAATCGAAATACAACGCAAATCAAAATTCCTCTGTGATAAGGCCATCATCATTTGAGCCCATCTGGCAAGTAAACTTTGGTTGCATCGGATAAACGTCTTTGACGTGCGTCTGTAAATAGATACAATGACCCTGAAATAACTCCGTGAGACAAAAATGGAGACCTTTTGTTTCTTTTGACTGTGGGTTTCTGCCCACCAAATTCGCAGCATAATCATCTAGTGTCATTGAAAAGAGGAACAAGTATTGCTGACTTTGGAAACAACAAATTTAACAAAACTGCTGGACCAGAAAGTGCGGGTGGTGGTATGCATGGTGAGCAGAGAGCCAATGAATAGATAGACCTGTGAATTGTGTAAATGTGTACTTCCTGTTGGTTTCACATGTTCAGTGTGTTATCATCAATGCCAAAATAATGTATGCCCCCCCCCCCCTCCCAAAAAGAGGTGCATTGTTATTAAACAGCCAAACAAAGTCATCATTTTCATCCTAGCTTCCCAAACACCTCATAAAGATCGCTCTATTGAAAACTCTCTGCAATGTAAAGCACATAATACTCTGAAATTAGATCCCTAATCTCTGGAAATGGCAGTCCCAGCGGAGCTGAATATTCTGTGTTCTGCTGTGCGGCGGGGCTACGGTGTTGTTAAATCTCCCTAGTAATTATCTTCGGGCTTTGTGCTTTATTAGTGGAGAGCGTAATGTTGTGACGATGGGAGTCGGAAGATTTTTCCCGGCGATACGGCGCTTACATAATGAAATAGGATTAGAGCGGGCTGCGTTATGTACACCCATGACCATGGTAGGTAGAGACCTGCATAAATAATTCAGTATCCTTCAGCTATTAGGGAATTTCCTGTGGTTTGTCTAAAATCGATAGTTTGGCTTGACTGCATTCCTGGTCCTTTACAAGCCTGATTAAATGCATCTTTGCTTCTTTTTTTTTTGTTAAATTGATGACTCGCATGGGTGCACTCTAAGAACAGTTGGGTCAAAAATAGACAAATCCTCTACTTGGGTCAATTTGACCCAACTTTAAATCAAGAAATGGGTCTTTTAGTGTAAAACAACTCTTAAATATTGGTCAGATCATTTACTTGGGCCATTTTGTCTAAAACAACCCAGAAAGTTTGGTCAAATTGACTCATAAATTGGGATCGATCCATTTTTTATCCATAATTGGGTTACTTTGCTCATGCGTCCGGGTTTTCAAATATTGGGGTAAAAATTGGGGCGAAACTACAAGGAATGATGACTCACCAGCAGGCAGACCCTGTTTGAACAGTGTTGCTAACAAAAACAGCAACACCCATTCAATCACAATTAACAGTTGAATTGAAATGTGGAATGTGTTTTGAACAACTCTTTTCCTCCCCCACTACATAAACAAAGGTAATGGGTAGCTGACCATGTGTCAAACAATACCATGCTTCGATGTGCCAATACAAACATACTATATAAATAAGACCATGTGTCAAACCCTATTATGTGTACCATGTGGACATGTGGCCGAGCCCATTCAAATTGAGTTGCTAACCAAAACAGCAATGGGTTCTGCACAAATGTCGCGCACTGTGCGTCAAAAAACTGCATGCCCAACAGTACTGGGTACCATGTGTCAAAAATACCAATGCAATCCAATCCATTCATAGAAATTTAACCAAATCAAGGGAAAAAATTACCATGAGTCATACAATACTATAGAATGTGACAGTAAATGTTCATTGGAATTATTTTGCTCATCAAAACAGCAGCACCAACCAAGGCACATAAACAGAGGCACAGGTGAATACAATTAATTAAAGATGATCATACCTCTGTTAGCAGAAACAGCACAGTTCAGTCCAGTTCAGTCTGACCCCGTGGTCGCTCCGCAATTTTGTGTCAGCCATTTTAAAAGTAAGCGTCTAATTTTCGCTGCCTCAGTTCTTGTCGTGTGACTCCATAGTAGTCATTTTGTTTTTATATGTTGCTGTCTATTATAAGAACATAGGTTCCCAGTGTGGGGGAAGGTTTGCTCGCTCAAAAAAAAAAGAAAAAAAGTTTGTACTCACCTGTCATCCACATAGCAAGGGTACGGCATTTGCTGAGCAAAAACGCCAAGGGGTTGGGTCGTGGACGTTTGCGTTCGTACGATGCCGTGGTCGATCATGTCTTGCAGGTAGGCGAAGCCTCCCCGTATATAGCGCAGGTCGTTAAAAGAGTTGTCTCGAGCCCCCGGAGACCATGACCTTATTAAAAGCAGACACATTGTCATCTTTGCTGGCAAAGGCCAAGTCAACGTCAAGCGAGGCTGTCACAACCGCTGCCGGAGAGCACGTTTTAGACACCAACAAAAAACTGACACTGACACTCAAATTTATAAGGTGATAACATGATGACAAAACTACAGACCTTTTCAAAAGAAGTAGATAAAACACAGGGGAGCCTTACACACTACTTGCGCAGATGGTATGACTATGCAGACCCATGTATCAAGCAATGTTACCATGGGTCAAATTATACAAGATGTCAAACAATACAAATTGTACTACATGTCAAACAACATTGTGTCTGTATTGTGGTTTGAATTCCATGATTAAAAAACAGTGGCCAAGAGTTTGTGTCCCATCTGCTCCATTACGTACCGTTCCTTCCTTTTGTTGCTGCGCTCCACCTCCTCGATGTCCATGCGGATCTTGTAGCGAATGTGAGGAGGAAGTCGGCTGGCGTTGGGCGGCAGGTTGGCAAACACGACGCCGGCCCAGTAAGTGTCGTTCTTGAGGAGCTCCAATGCGTCGACCACCAGCTGGTTTTCGTTGGCAGTGGCTTGAAACTTGTTCAGGTCCCAACACTGTCAGATAAGGATACGCATTTTGGTAGAAAGCTACGCAAGCTGACTGAATTGAAACAAGTTTTTGAAAAAAGTTTCCTAAAATTTCCTTTGAAAACACCAAATCGTGTACTTTTTGGAAGGAGAGTACACAAATCCACGAGAAGCAGCAATCGACAAAGCTGACGTTGAATTGTGTGTGAGAATCGTCTTTCCTCATGTGTTTGATCACACTGAGTCGAGAAAATGGGCCCCCCGCCGCAAAGTGTGGCGCAGATCAATACGTCAACTGCTAGTGTGTGCTCGTGCTGTATTTGACGCCATTAAAACTCGCCAAACAGCGAGACCACTCACGACACAGAAATGAGAGAAAATATATTTTTCTTGTGCTGAATAAACAGCAAAAGTATTACCGACATAAAAGCTGCAGAGCGATACCACAATGGATACTTACGCCGAGGACGTCGGATAGAAGCTGGAGAATTTGGGTGGTGGCGTTGTAAAGGTCCCGCCAGTCTTGAGGTGGCATCCCTGCGGGGCGATCCTCCGGGGGGCCGTTGTAGAGGAAGTTGGCGAGCTGAGCGGCGGTCCAGCCGGTGCCGTTAAGACGCTGGTCCAGGGCGGCGGCGAACGCCGGTGTGGCCAGCAAAGTCTGACGACAACAACTCATGTTACATATGGCGTCTTACAAACGAGTTATGAGTGTCAAGTCAATTGACTGAGCTTCGCATTGTGCCGTGTCACGGTACGCTCAATTTGGGATCCACATGTTTATAACTCGAAGATTTGCAGGTAGGGTAGCGTCAGTACCAGAAAGCTGATTTGGATATCATTTTCATTTGATGGGGAAACAGGTTTCCTGACCCGTGTTCACTCTGTTGGCTTTTTAATGCCTCTGTTTACTTTTACATTTTCAGCTTCGGACCTCAGATGGACTCGCCGGCCGCGGTAATTGGTCCATCAAAACTAAAACACGTCTGCGACCTTGAACGACCTCTGCCAGTGATGACGAAACACCCTCTGAGCCGGTGGCCCGGTAGTACGAGGCGGCGGCGGCGGCGGAGAAAAGAGCAGAGCGGCGGTGCTGGCGGAGAAAATGAAGACAAAGGAGGAATGTGGGCCCATTTGTGTAAAGGTTAGGGCTAGGGTAATGAATACCGCGGCTATGTGGAGCTCCCGATGTCTGCTTCCCTCCAGCTGCCTATAAGCTCATTTGGAGTGACACCAGAGTAATGTCAGTGTCAAGGAAATACTGCAAGAGAGAGAGGGGGAGGGAGGGAAAGGGATAGAGGTGGAGGCAAAGTGTTCATGTCCTCTACTTCTATAGATAATCCCTTCTGCCAGGATGAAAATTATCCCGTACTTATCCATAATTACTTCCATCCCTCGGTTCCCATACTGAACAGGAGGCTCGAAAACTGTACACACTCCCCTGCCGCGTGTATACATCCTAAGACTTTCTTTGGGAGGCAAGGGTTGGGATAGAAATGTCAGCACTCGTCGTCTTTTTTTGACCATCAATGGACCTGCTTGGGAGACTGGACCTCGTTGGAGGACGGCGGTGGTGCTCAAAGTGGAAACTCAAAAATTGTCTGAGTAGGACAAGTGTCAGACAATGATGTTAGTTAAAAAGAAGAATAGCGAACCCCTAATGTTGTCTTGGTAGATCTTGGTCGACACAACATGTTTCATATGCCAAAGAGCCAAACCGTCAAACAATAACATTCAACAGAAAAGCTCAGTCGAAATGATCTTGCTAGAATTTGACGATTGATTAACACGGACGGACGGTGTCACAATAAATCAATCTTACCCGTATTGCGTTGACTTGCTGGCTGTTCTGAAAGAAATCCCAAACACGTGGCCCCAGTTGGTCCCAAGCGTCAGCCATTTCTTTTAGCATGGCCAAGGCGCTGAAGGTGCTGTTAGCCTGATTGACGACAACAACACAAAGAGAAACCTATCAAGCTGCATTCAATGTGTGGATCGCATTGACACGGGTTTGCAACTGTTGGCCACGGTAAGCTTGCACATCAACATTTATTTTACACAGCAACATCAGTGAGTGAGTATGGGACGAGGTGACATCAGAACCACGACTTCGCCAGCTAAAAAAGTTATTGAGTAAACTTTGTTTGTTAAAACGTCATCAGTGGGAACTGCAACTGTGTCAGGCGGTCAGCATCGAAGTGATTTTCACCTATTAAACTACCTTTTAAAAGTAGTTTGATGGCTCATGCCAGCCTATATCGGGCCCTCGCTAAGCGGCTAGCTTGCTAGCCATTAGCTGCTAACGCTGGTAACAGACATTATTTGTCAGCATAATTTGAGGTTTTATTTAAACATCATTAATTAGCGGTCGAACATAATTTCAGAATGACGTTGTGTTGATGTTGGTGGCAACAGTTTGCAACTGCAATGCAAACTGTATTCCGACGATCGAGCCTCTCCAGTCAGGACGAGTCAAGTCACCGGGAACAACTTCAAAGTAGTGTGTGACAATCATGCATAGCATGAACAATTGTTGCTGCGGCTGGCTTGACTGACCTCCCGACAGTGAGCAACAAATAAACAAACACCCAAGGAAGAAAAAAATTCAAGTATATATATTTTTATATACTTGATTTACTCGAGGACTTGTTTTACTCTTACACCTGTGTCAGTTAATTGTTTACTACCTCTTTCATGATGAGTCGTGTCGCTGGGGTATCTGGTGTGAAAAGGACTTTTCCCTGGAAGAAGAGCTTGAAGGTGCGCCAGATGAAGCGGAGACCGGGGGTTTCCTCCAGAGTTTCAACAAGGGTTTGACAAAAAGAACCTACAGAATTAGCCATGATTAGAAAGAAAGGAAAGTTTTGGTCTTGTAAACTGTATGGACATTGAGTTTCGTTTGAGTTTTTTTGTGATTTCCCCCCCGACACACGCGCACACACAAAAGGCAATTTTTTTTGAATTTTTTTGTGTGAAAAATAACATATATATATATATTTTTAGCTTATATGCAAATTTGTGGGTGCCAAACTGATTTTGATTTATTAGTGCCGTAATGATACATTGTAATGTCACCATTCACCACTAGATGACAGAATTTTCTACAGCATGAGTAGACATGATCGTGTGTTTTTTTTTGTGCTGATTTTAAACAATATGTAGTACAAGCATATTACATTATTATTATTTTTATGAAAATTTTTGTCTAAGTGGATTTTTGTGAGAAAAAAAAATACAAAATGCATTTAATGTTGGTTTGCTGTTCAGCAATTTTGTGCTGTCCTTGAATGGTCATTTTTTATGCACTGGAAAGACGGAAAAAAAATCACAGTACTTGTAAGTGGTTGTTTTGTTGTTTGCGCGTGTTTGTTGTTAACTTAAGATCTTTTATACCAGCATTGAGAAATGTATTATGAAAAATGAAATGTATTGCACATAGTTTGTCCATGTCTAAAATAGCATTTTTGTCATACGTCTGGTTAGGAAGCGCGTGATCCTTTGAGGCCCTCAAGTAGCACTGATGAAGAATTGTGGAGCCCTTAAACATTTAACCCTGCTAAACTTGCAATTTCATATGTAAACATTGTAGTACTCTAAGACTAGGTGGCTATTGAATGTCTTACCTAGTTTCTTATGTTCACCTCAAAATACTGTCTGAGGGATACATTTCCACACGAGTCCACAAAAAAAAATATATATATTTTTTTTACATATATAGTGAAAATAGTGCACAACGGTAGCAGTGTCATTATTAATTTAACAGGGCTGCCTATACCGGCAGGTTGAGAAAGCCGAAAGCGTGTTAAGTAAGTGAGGACCAGATGCTGGAGTCAGTGCACTTCACTAGACTAGTCTCCACTGCATAATGATCCTGTGCCTTTAGGGCTGCACGTATCCCTACAAGCTAAACAATGCCACTATAATGTACCATTACAAGTTAACTATCCTCACAAGTATGTCATCTATCAAGTGAGTAGTCTCACAAAAAAAAGGATCCTTCCAAGTCAACAACATCACAAGTGCGCATTCTTGCAGGTCAACACCCTCTAAAGCACAACAATCTCCTGTTTTATTTCCTTTGTGAGCTGTCTTTTTTTTCTTTCTGGACTTTTTTTCTGCCATCGCCCCTACGGGGAGATGTTAGCAGGCGTTTTCAGCGCAATTAAACGTGAGGCCTCCTGCCCGCTCGCCGCCTCTCCCAGGTGCTGCTGGGAGGTCGGCGCGAGAGGAGAGCTAATGGCCGCCCTCTGCCCGGACCCTGGCCAGCTGTTCCCATCAAAGGCGGCAGCAGATGCCACTTTGTGTAATGGTGGCTCACCAAGATGAGCTTCTAATCATTAGCTGGTAATGGCAACACATGATATATTTTTAGATGAGGCGCTACTGCAGGACTGTTTGATCTTATAATATCTACGTCGGGAAAAAAAACTCAAGCATTAAGATATCAACAAATAAGTTTCAAGTAGACTGAAATGTCTGTTGTACAATGCCTTTGTGAGTGCTTTTACACTTCCAAATCAGTTGTAATTGGCCATTTACGTGCACGTCCGTGACCATTCCCAGATTCAGTTAAGTGCAGGAAAATGCCAAAACAGCCATTAGCGTGCTAACAGACACGTTAGTGCTTATTTTGCCTGGATGACATCGCGTTTGTGCTCATTTGTGCCGGCGCCAGCACGCCGTTGCTCTTTGCCTTGCAACTTTTTATTTCCCAGGGAACAGTGGCGTCTTATTAAAATCTAATTGTGCGCCGCTTCTTCCTCGTGAGAAGCTTTAATGAAACGTCCAACGCGGAAGATCTAATTCTCCGGGATCTTACGGAATTAAATTGGCCAACTGGAAAGCCTGCGGCGCATTTGGGCATGGACGTTGGGAAGAAGTGGAAAACAAAAAAGCGGGTTTGAAATATGTAACGATGCTTCGCCCCCTCAGGCCTTGACCGTGCAGCCTGAGGCTGTTTTTGCGGCACAGATGTGGCTTGACGAAAAGTCGTCATTCTGTTTGTACGCTTTTTTTTTTCTTCAGACTGATAACAGTATGAGTAATCAAGTCTTGAGTAGTCACCGATACCAATACCAAGTACCAATATCACTACTGTACTACTTTTGATACGTAACATTTCCCCATAAAAACAATGGTTATTTTAAGGAAAGTCATATGTATCCCAATACAGCATATAGAGGGCAGCCAATGCTGGTCTGTCCGATACGGCAACACTTTACAAATTAGGCCTAGTATCGGCCCAATACCTGGTATCGATACTCGCCCATCCCTACATTATACGTGTCAAGTATAGATGCTTGCCAAGAAAATATCTCTACCAAATAAATCAAGATTATATTAGTTAACTTAAACTAATGAAATAACTAAAACTACAATTCAAAAAATTTTTTTTGTTAACAAAATAAAATCAAAACGAAACTGCTTAGCAAAAAAAGAAAACTAACTGGAACTAACTATTAGTTTTCATCTTTGGTATTTAATTGACTACATGAGCCTTCAGGGTTGATTTTAAATGTGATTTAAGTATTTTTATTTCATTATTAACCGGAACAAGGACGTTAGAAAGTGTGTCGCACCGAAACGACGTCATCTAGCAGCAGCCAATAGAAAAGCACCTTCAGATGATATCGTTGCTAGGCGACAATTTTGACTTTTGGCTCCCCTTACCTACTTTTTCATTTAATTCAGCTGAAACGCAACGCGAGGTAAGAAGTGAGTTCCTTTTTCCATTTTACCACGGTGTTTATTTAATCTTGCACACAAGTAATACACATTTTTTTCCAAAACTAAAACCAAAACTAAAGCAAAACTACGCATTTTTGAAATAGCTAAAACTAATAAAAAATAACAGAGCCGCTAACTAAATTTAAAAAATAAAACAACTCACAGAATCTGCACTTCATTAGAAATAGGGATGGACCAGTACTGACACCAGTTATCGGTATCGGGCTGTTACCCGGCCTTATTTCAAGGGATCCTACTCATGACAGCCGGCGCTACCAGTATCAGTATCAGTATCAGTATCAGTATCGTCCGCCCTCTTATGGGATCAGGAAGTAGAAATTATTATAATTTAAAATTTTATTATTTATTTAAATTATTAAAAGTAAAAATTGCCATTCATTTCATGCAATAGAAAAATGCTATATTGGGATATAGAGGTCTCCCTTCAAAAGGATTTGTCTTTTTTTTATTTGGGGGTGAAATTTGTAGAAAAAATGGATCAAAAATACTAGTGGTATCTGTACTTGGTATGATGGTATCGATGACTACTCAAATATTGAGTACTGATACTGACTCTGGAAAAACAAAGTGGCATCAAACATCCTTAATTAGAATAAATGAGAAATAAAGAACCTCATAAGTCTACATATTTACAAATAAAACAGCTCAAAGTACTTCTTAGTAGAAAACAACCTTAAGTACACATTCTTAAATGGAAAAATCCTCACAGTGGAACAACCCCCAAATTGAATACTGGAATAATACTGTACATTTGGCTCATCTTGGTCAAAATGTGGATATGTGATCAAATATGACGAGGAGACTCACTGGAAGTGTTGCGCTCGCTGGAGATTGACTGCTTGCTAACCACTCGTCTGAGCGACAGAGATCTGAGGGTCACGTTGGTGGAATTGGAGTCAAACTGCTTTCCGCACAGAAGCATATTGACGCTGCCAATCATGTCCCTCTGGAAATCCAACGACCCTGCAAGGATCATGGAGTTCTGCAAACGGCTCACCTGGTTTAAAAGAGAACCAAAAAAAAAACATCATTCGATCATATAAATAAAAGATCTCCTACGTGACTGGAATACTAACCTCCTGGAGAACGGGGAAGGCGTTCGCCGTGGTTCTGGCAAGCAGCGTCGTCATGTCAACGGCATCCAAATCCAAAGCTGAAGGCAGCTGGAGGAATATATCGATCAGAATCGTACACACTGGTCTGCTTGTAATTCACGAGGAAATGAAAATCTGATAACTGAAAACGTTCAGGTGGTTCTTAATCTTGTTGGAGGTACGGATCCCCAACAGTTTCCTTCCGTTAAATGTCGAAATTTAGAAGTGCGCTCTTTCTTAAGTACACGTTATTACAAGTCGGTGTGGTAAACCTTTTAAGCCCGCCATGCAATTGTAAAAACCTCGAAGGAAGGATACGAGGTAATTATTTTTTATATTTTTTATTTGATAACATATGTCTGCACAGTCCAACCAGACGTCCGCCATTCACCAGCCCAGTGATAATCTTTGACTCACGTCCGTTGTGCTTTCATTCACGCTGTTGTTGTTATCGCCCCCATTCCGCATGTGGGTCTTTAAGTGCGATGGCTTGATGTTCTGGTCCATCCATTTGCTGATGGCGCCCGGGAGCTTTTTTTTCTTTCTGCACCCTATTTTGTCCGAGGCTTTTCTTTTACTGCGCCTGTGGGCTGAAATTGTTCAAATAATCTCCCCTACAAACGTCCTCGCCTTATCACTTATTTATTGGATTTGCTGGGCCATATATTTCCCCCTCCAAGATAAACTCAAAAGAAAAAAAGTGCAGGCTTGCATAATCCCAGCGGGAACTCTGGGATTTAAAAAGAATTCAAGAGAACATCGGTTCTAATAAATATTTCTGGTGATGGCATGTATTTTAATAACATCATGGGGAGACACAGAGGTGAGCATGAAAAGGAAGTGCTTGCTATAAGGAGGAAAAAAATAAAGAGTAAAAATGTAATATACTGCAAGCAATGCACCATCCACCATCCCTTTTAGTGCTTTGACCTTTTACTAATATTAACAGTGGTTAACTTATTTGTACAATTCCATGACAGGTAAAAACACACTTTTTGCAGGAACAAAAAAAAAAAAACTTACCCAAGACTAATCATAACCACAACTTTACCTACCCTAAACTTCATTTACAACTGCTTTTCTTTCCCTAATTCTTTTACATTCTTTGTGTAAGTAGAGAGAGACGAGCAAAATAAGATTTTCATTGCTCAGTGCTACTGTTGTTGGTTTTACTTTGAACATGGCAAATAAACATCTTGACTCTACATAACCCACTGCCTCTCATACCCCTATCAATAACCTCAAACCTTAACCCATCCCATCCCCTGCCTGAACCCAAAAATTAACCAAAAAAAAACTGTAACCATAATCGCTAAACCCACACAAGTGGTTCTTAAATGGATTCAATCAAACCTCAGGGGTTCGGTGGAGGTCAAGATACACACCTGAGTCGAATGATTCATGATCATAATGGTTAATAGGGGTGGGAACCTTTGAATGTCTCACGATTCGATTCAATTCCGATTTTTGGCCCGCCGGTTCGATACAGAATCGATTTTCGATTAGGAACAATTTTTTAATTCAAAAGGATTTGATTGACAATGATTTTTGCCTCAATCTATAGATGTGTAAGGAATTGTAATGATCTACTCCAGTTTGACTCGCTAATGCTAATTAGCGCACTACTCGCGGCACTTTTATCACCAAAAAGAACGGCTCCACACTGCAAAAAAAACCTTTTATTGGAATAACTTGATCGTGACTTTTTCCTTCTACTCTCTAATGTGGCTACAACTTAACGTTGTATTAAACTGCGTGGAACCACTCTGCCGCTCAGTGGCCAAATCAGGTACAACATGAACAGCGCTCAAAATAACACACAGACAAAGGCAAGACAGTATAAAATAATTTTAAAAAAATCGATTGTGGGACATTTAAAATCGATTCTGAATCGTACTAAATGAGAATCGCGACTCTTATGAGAATCGATTTTCGGGCACACCCCTGATGGCCAATACTGATTGCAGGTGATCACGTCGCATTGCTTGGCCATTCTGTGCAGCTGGGAATTTGGTTCGCTCAGTAGTCAATTTGTGACTGATGGTACGTCATGTGATTTCTTTATTATTATAATCCCTTCATTCTAAGTATGTAGATTGAAAAAAAGTGTTTGGATGGATGTGTGTAATATGAAGTCACATGTATATGGTGTTCCACAGGGTTCAATTCTGGGGCCTCTGCTCTTTCCGCTGTATCTGCTGTATCTGTGTTCTATTTTAAGAAAATAGCAGTGTTTTGTTTTAAAGCAGAACAAAGCAGCATTTGGCTTTCGTTGATTATGGCGGCACCTTTGGACAAAAGCGGTATTGTTTTCCCTTGACTTTCCCTTGAAAGAACCACATTTCCCATGAGGTCAAGCGCATATCATCGTGAAATCCGGACGTCCAAGGCGTCCGCAGTTAGACTGAATTACATTGTTTCCAGTGGCTTTTTTTAAATTTATACAGCACTGTAACTATTCTCAAGTATGTTAACAGCAGACGGTGGTTGTGATCTTACCTTCTTTATTGTACACACTTTAATAAAGAAACGTTCTGTGAATGCGCATAAGAAACTGGTGGTGTTCAGTACCTCTAACAAGGTGAAGAACCACTGACTTATACCAACCCTATCCCTAACCTCTGACCTAGGAAACCAAATATTGTTACTCAAAACACGTCAAACGTCTATAAAAAAAAAAGCCATTTAAGCTAAAACATTCATAAGAAAGCCTTTTGTCTGAAAGTTTTATTTCTATGAAATCAAAAGAAGGCTGACCTGAGCCAAGACTTTGCTCGGGTCCAGGTTTTGCAGGAGCACTTGCTGGCTGTCGCTGAGCTCCTGAGGTCCCAGTGAGCAGCTAGCGTTCTGGAATGCCTCCCTGTCCAACGGGCTGCTAAACTGGATGTAACGGTCCAGGTCTTCGCCATCGCACAGGATGCTCCCCAGGCGGCCAGGTGCAGGGACGCCTGTGATCTTGTGTTGGGAAAAGGGCATTTCACATTATTCATTTGGATGCTATTTAGCATGTTGCACTGTACTTTCACTGTCTTATGGTGATACCCACCGGGTTGAAGGAAACCTTGGCAGCCATGAGGCTCTCGACCACCGGAAGCGGTACTGACAAATGCTCTTTCAAGTGTGCCGAGAATGTTTCATCGTCTCTTAGAATAGTCGTCAGTTGGACTGGTTGTCCTTGAAGGGAAGTGAAAAGTAAAAGGGAAAGTAAGTGGCCATTATTTTGGGGGTTGGTGAGTTTTTTTGGGTTATAGCTGGGGTAAGGTTCCACAGAGAAAAAAAAAAACGGTGAATTTGTGAATAGTGAAGCGTGAATATGTGTGACATTACTGTACTTTAAAAAAATGTCTTCCGTTAACTACCTTTGCCATCCAAAACTTTTCCATGCTGTCATCCGTCGTTCTTGCTAACGACCTTTTTCGAGTCTCACCTCAGACGACGCATGCCATTAATTATGCTCCTGCTTGGATCTTTGATGGATTTAATCTTGTATATTACAAGCCGGTGACCCCCGAAATGCAAATGTCCCCCGCCAGTTGTTTGTTGTACGGTGGTGGCACGCCCCCCCTCTTTGCCTATTTGCAAATTAGATCGCGCGGGGCGGGGTGGAGAGGAAAAAAATCTGAATAGCGTTGCGCCAAATGGGCCTAATGCAAAGCAGCAACTTATCAAGACAAATGATCTGTCAGTCTGCATGCAAAATGGCGTCGTAAATAATCACGCCTCGTTGTTTTTGAGGGATAAAGGAGAACAACAAATCCTCAGAGGTGTCATTTGAACAACAGTGATACTTTTCCTTGGTGGCAACTACTTGACAAAGACATAAGAGGCGGAATTGTTGCGTTTTTCTATGACTCTATTTACACTTGATTATCTCGCTCGTCTCGCACTTGACATTCAAAAGTTCCTACCGTTGCGAGCGTTAGCTCGTGACACGACTGAGGCCCATTGGTTGACGTCATCGGCCAGTTGTTGGCCGTTGCTGAGGAGGGATTTGTTAACCAGGAGGCTTTGCAGCTCAATCAGCGCCCTGGAAATTCTGAGCGGACGAGGTCATCATGTTAGCATTACTGCACGCTATTACTGCTCTTCATGTGTTTTGATGAACATCATTTGCCTTACATTGAATCGTTAAAATTGTTGACTTGTCCCGGCGTCTCCCCTGGCGTCGGACCACTCAGGCAGGGATTGTCGATGTTGCAAACCAGACCTTGAATCCAAGGAAGCACCCCGGCCGATGGCATGGCTTTATTCGGATAGTGGCCTAGAGAACCATACCGTCCGCTTAGATGCTCTCAGAACTAGTACGAGATGTGGATCTCGATCACAGGGTGAGCTTTGACTTACATTGGCCTTTGTAGGTCGGCTCGTTGGTGAAGCGGACCCACACCAGGATGAAGAAGAGGAACAGAGGCCAAAGAATTTCCACAACCAAGCGCACCTGCAGAAAAGACTCGGACGGTCACCTTTACATGGGTTTAGAATAGGACGAGAAATCCTGACTGTAACCTATAGATCATTGTTCCAACATCAACACCTAAACCAAAGCATCATTTTACCTCAATCTTAACCATGGCGTAATTCCAACAACAAACTTATTCCCCAACCCTAGTGACGATCCCTAAACATAAACCAAACGATCCCTTAACCTTGCCTTTATGTCATTATTCTTAAGGAACACATTTTTACAACATGGGTCAATGTGAACAAACCAAGTGCATTTGAACGGTTGTGACATGCAGACCGCACCTTGGCGGAGGTCCGCTGCGCTCGACTGGGCGCCTTTCTAGCTCACTGATTTACAGATGAGGCTTCCCACTAGATACTAACCATTGAGAAAGAAATCGCAGGCAGTGGGGGAATTATATGGACTTCCTGAATGTCTTCGGGAATTTGCCACTGGACACCCGTGCCTTTGTGAATAGATAATCTCCTCCTTTGAAATTATGTGAAAGAGCGGACCATAAAATCAGCGCCGTGCCCGTTGTAAAATGTTAAAATGCTTGGCGAGGCATTCATATAATTGGTCATTAACCTCTACAAGCCCTCCGCAAGCACTGTTGTCCTTGCCAACTCCCACTGGTTTCATCTAATAGTCGTTTTTCATGTTGACGTCGTGCAAATACCCTACATTCCAAGCACAAAACTCGCACCGTCTCATCCCCAAGGGAGAAATAGTGGCATATTTCTTTTGGATGCATCCCCGCTTTCCCCTGATACAAAGTTGTACAAATGCAATTTAATTTTGCCTCGAGTTATTCACACAAAGTAAGGAAATTAATGAAAGCTTCTCCTTGCAAAGATGCCTTTTGTTCTACAGCGGCAACGGGTGCACTGCTGTGCTCGGGCCCCTTACGAAACAAGTGGGCGGTTGCGACTCCCACTGACTGTCAAGGTTACAAAGGAAAAGACAGAAGACCCAAAGAAGACGCCACATCCTTTGTTG